>NC_142735.1:35351615-35429115 GCF_051943395.1 Hippocampus bargibanti | reverse complement strand
TTTGTGGTATAGCTATCATGCTAGCTCTCTAGCTATCGATTGGCTATCTATTGGCTAGCTATTAGCTAGAGAGCTAGCTTTATTATTATTATTAAGATTGAATGACTGTGTGTTATATTTTATTTTATTTTTTTTTTTTTTTTTCAAGATGGCGCCGCGACAGTGTCTACCTTCACAGCAGCTCCTGTATTTTGTTTTTCTACTTCTTCCTTTCCTTTCTTCTCCCTTTCATCACTTTGCTGCTGTGAAATGTCATTTTCTCCAGTGCGAGACTAATAAAGGCTAAATCTAATCTAAAAGTTGTGCACGTAATGTGAAAGGGAAGAGCACAGGAAGTTGGAATTGCGCAAGTCCATTGAGGATTGGAGTCATTTCCTGTTTACCCTTTTGATGTTATTTTATTTTCCGTGTAGTTTTTTTTTTCTTCGTTTGAGTCTTCCCTGCGGCCCCTGGTGCAGTGCTGCATCTCTGGTCAGTCGCTAGTCTGAGATGAAGCACTGTAGCTCGGGACGCAGGAACGCGTCAGCGTCCGTCTACAGACGAGTACAGGTTGTCCTTCGCCGACTTCCCCAAGACAGTTGTCATGTGATTGTTTTCAATTTAAAAAGTGGCCCCAAAAAAAAAATGCGACGGTTCACTTTTCAGAATTGAGAATCATGATATTCATATTAATGGAGACATACAGGATGTGTATAGTGATACCTCGGCTAACGAATGTTTTAGCTAACGAACTTTTCGCCGTACGAATATTAAATGATATAATCTTGGCATACGAACTAGTTTTCGGGAAACACACGGAGCGCCACAATGGCTGGCCGACTAGTTTTCCTCACCCCCTTTCTTTGAGTGCGGAAGTGGTTTGTTATCAAGTAGAGTACTTTTGCTTTTTTTGGGACCGAAAAAAGAGGCGAAGAGGACACAAAACAAAATGATGCTCGAGCAGAAGAAGGAGATCATCGAAGAATACGAACGAGGTGTGCGTTTGTGTGACTTAGCGTCCCCCTACCAGTATGCTAAGTCGACCATTGCTACGTGCGGCTAAGGGTGTTCCTGTGTTGTCTAAGCAACAGTCTCAGGCAATAGAAGAGGATGAAAAATGTCTGTTGATTTGGATTAACAAAAAGCAGCTAGCAGGGGACAGTGTGAGTGAGGGTATTATCGCCGAGAAAGCACGCCAACTTCACTCGGATATCATTAAGAGGTATCAACGACATCGACCAATACAAAGGTCAATAAAACGACTTTATAATATAGTACAATTTATTTCTTTAATGACAATACAATATCACATTTATTATATATAAAATAAGGTATATTTTGTGTAGTTTTCAGGCTTAGAAAATTAGAAAAGTATGTTTTATGCGGACCTGGGAACGGATTATTCCAATTTTAATGGTTTCTTATGGGAAATTAAATTTTGTGATACACACTTTTTGCCTTAGACACTCTGTCTGGGAACCAATTAAGTTCGTAAACCAAGGTATAACTGTAGGTAGATGTAGATAGGTTGGAAGGTGGGTAGGTAGATAGATATGTAGATGTAGGTAGGGTTAGACAAGTTAGGTAAGTAGGTAGGTAGATATAGATAGATAGGTAGATATAGATGTAGGTAGGCTGGAAGGTGGGTTTAGGTAGTTGGGTAGGTAGATGTAGATGTATGTAGGGTTAGGTAGGTGGTTAGGTAGGTAGATATAGATCGATAGGTAGATGTAAGTAGGTTGCAAGGTGGAGTTAGGTAGGTGGGTAGGTGGGCAGAGATAGATAGATAGATAGATAGATAGATAGATAGATAGATAGATAGATAGATAGATAGATAGATAGATAGATAGATAGATAGATAGATAGATAGATAGAACGATGTAGATAGGTTGGAAGGTGGAGTTAGGTAGGTGGGTAGATCGTAGTTTTAAGGCTTATTTAGTAGAAAATTATGTTTTATGGGGACTTCGAAACGGATTATTCTCATTTTTAATGGTTTCCAATGGGAAATTACTGTTTGGAAGACACACTTTTTTGCCTTACACACACTTTCTGGGAAGCAATTAAGTTCGTAAGCTGAGGTATCACTGTAGTATATTGTTTCCTTGCTTTTATTTTATTTGAAAGGATCAAATGTCATCATTTGCCACTTCAATTCTTGAAACTTGATGCGAAGAAATCCATTTGGATTTGTATTTTTTTTTTGTTTTGTTTTGGCGGGTGGGGGGCTTTTCCCAATTCTCCTCTCTCCTGGGGTCCAGTTTTCCCAGGAATCCCTTGAGCCTTCTAAAAAGGGGGATTCCTGGAAATACTGTTCTTAGGGGCGAGGCACAACGACATGGTTGGAGGTTCCGAAAATATTAACGTGCATCATAACCAAATCAAGGTACATTTCTGTGTTGAGTGAACGGTTGCGCATATTTGTTACCATGAGTGTGTTAGAATACGCAATTTTTTGTGTGTTGTTGTGACAAATTGAATGTGTCCTTATAATGTTGATAAAAAAATATGAATGATATTACGGCGAGGAAAAAAAACACGGTAAACTGTTTAATGTAACTGATTTCAAAATAAAATTACACGTGACCGGAAATTGTCTTCTCGGAACTATTGTTTCTTGACGAGATGTTTCGCACGGATTTATATTTCATATTAAATGACGAAAACGGAATCAAAAATATCTCAACATTATATTGAACAATTTTTGCGTTTCCCGTACAAGCTTTCTTGTATGCCCTACACATCTAAAAATGTGCAAAAAAATCGTTCAAAATACGGCCCGATTGACAGGTATGTAAACTACATAAAACATTTCAAACAACAATCGAAATACTACAATATGTTCGTACAAGACATCCAGTAAGCAAATGAATAACGTACCTTGTGCACCTTGTAAACCCAAAGTAGACAAACTTTAATGACGTCGACTCAATCGTTCACTTTCTCGTAATTTCTTTCTCTCGCCCATAGGAACACGTGACGCGGAACCGGAAGTGATCGCGCAAAATAATAAAATACTGACGACGATTTTAAGAAAAAAAAAACACGAATATAAAGGTTAACATAGAAACACGAAACACATTTACAAAACAACAAGCCAAAATAAATTCTATTTTTGTTGTCATGGCACCAATGACACAATCGGCGCCAGTTACATCCGGGTTTTCAAGCCTCTCACTGCTCGTGATGGCGGAAGGCTTGAGGTCAAAAACAGCAGCAAAGTATTCACATGGCGAAGTATAAAAAAAATAATAATTAGTGAAAATGTTATTTTTGTGTGGTTTCGCTTTTAACTATATAGTAATATCTATTAGATTTAGTTAAATTGTTTAACCCTCTGACGCAAGAATGACGACTCACAAACGTCCACTTAATTTGACCACAAGGTGGCGCAGTTACATGTTAAAGCGGCGCAGTCACTTGCTGACTCAGCTTATTGTAACGCCACTCTTACTCACACTAAAAAATGTCTTCTCCGTCCTCCAGGTAGGTTAGAACATTGCCGCACGTCCTAATGGAAAGCTGGAAGAAGAACGATGTGACTCCTCATAGTCAGTTAAAGACAAAAAGACGGGAAAAATGAATATAAATGAGGGAAATTCTTAAGGAGTGGCAGGGGGAGTACAGTACAATGTGCGTGAAACGTAATACAGTGATCCCTCGCTACTTCGCGGTTCACTCCCCCCCGATTTCGGTACATCGCGGATTTTTTTTTTTCAGGAAAAAAAACGTATATAGTAAAAAAAAAATGCTGAAAGACTCAGAGGTTTTGTACATGGCTGTAACTTGATTGGTTCCCAGCGCTGATGTCATCCAATGACAGCACTTAGATTCAAATTTCCCCATTGTGGGATGAATAAAGGTTTTCTGATTTTGATTCTGATAATCAGCCACTGAAAACTGTGAATGTGAAAAATTGTGGGAAATATATATATATATATATATATATATATATATATATATATATATATATATATATATATATATATATATATATATATATATGGCCTAAACTACCAGTAAGACTTTAGTTTGCTGACGAAGTTTCTCGGATAAGAAGTGAAACATCCGACACCTTCAAAGAAGTACAGATGACGGCTGAAGAAACCTTTTCATCGATGGACTAATCCTGTACGACTGAGAGCTTACACAGACGACCATCACACATGTAAATAAAGTGACTTTATTATACAGTGCAGTGTATTTCTTTTATTACAATACAATAGTACATTTATTATACATAGAATAAGGTATGTTGTGTGTAGTTTTAAAGGACAACCGACGTCACTTTTTTGTTTCCCAACTGACATCAGAAAAACGTTTTATCGCATCTAAAATGCCCAAAACACGCAGTATGATATTTTTAGTCAAATGCAAAACACCAATAAAAATGACTTAGTGTCGAAAAAGTACTTCATTTTGAAACCGGAAGTGGCCAGTTTCAGAAGGTCCCGCCCCCTTGTTCGTGATGTCACGGCAAGACGTCTTGCCTTGCTCGAGAATCAAAACAAAGATGCTTTCTTGTTACTCATCCAGTTATGAATATGATTCAAATAGTTCTGAAGAAGAAAACATACATGTTTGAAATCGATTAAAAAATTTATTCCGTGCCATTTTGAGGCATCAGGGGTGGGAAATGGGCCTGTTTCCACAGGCTGATTAATTCCTTACATGGAGCTTTGTCGCCATTTTCTGCCTCTTTTAGGTGCTACACAAAGTTTTCAGACCAAAGTACAGCAACATACATTGACGTGATGGAAGGACTGCTACAATGTGTCTTTTTTTTTCGGTCAGGGGCGTTCCTTCAGTGACGTCACGTACGGACTCGTCACCAACTCAAAAACAAGACTTCCGGAATATTCATCATGAGTTTTAAAACGTAAAATACAGCTATATGCGGTGGAATCTTTGTAAAATACGCTCAGTAGAAGTCATTTGAAGCCATTTGACAAATTATGGACACAACTTGTCCAGAGACGTCGGTTGTTTAGGCTTATTTAGTTGAAAATTATATTTTATGGAGACCTGGGAACGGATTACTCTCATTTTAATGGTTTCCTATGGGAAATTAATTTTTGGGATACACACTTTTCACCTTACACACTGTCTGGGAAGCAATTAAGTTCGTAAGCCAAGGTATCACTGTATATACTGTATATAATGTACTGTATATAATGTACATACAGTATACACACGGTATGCGCGTGTCAATTAGGTTTATTAATCTGCTCCACTTGCAAAATAGCAATGCGGAAAAACCTCCGAAACCCGTTTGATGAGCGTAACATGGGTGTGTTTGTGACGCAGCCTAAACTGTACGCGTTGATGAAAATGCGTATGCACGCTGAGCCATATCTGCCAATCAAATCAAGAAGGAAATAGGTCAAAATGTGGCCAATGCACTCTCATCAAAGTGATTGTTTACCCTTAATGTACTTTATCACAATAAGTACACAGTAAAAACTTCATATCTAAGGTGTGAGTCAGTCTACTTCAAGTATGGACACACCCTTCAAAATGTCATTGTACTTGTTCAAGCACACATAAGACGGAAGCTGGATTGAATGCGACACTCCCTTCAAACGTGTACACGTGTTGCCGAAACAAGTTCGCAAACACGGACGCACGCCATAAACATTTTTTTTTTTTTGCATTTATGAGATACACACCTTCAAAGGACAACCGACACCACTTTTTTTGTTTCCTAACTGACATCAGAAAAACGTTTTATAGCATCTAAAATAGCCAAAACACGCAAGCTGATATTTTTAGTCAAATGCAAAAAAAAAAACAATAAATGCACGTAGGGAAAAGACTCAAACTCCACACAGGACATTTGTGCTATCTATTTGCTATCCATTTGCTATCTATTAGCTAGCTACCTAGCTGGCTATCCTTTTGCTATCTATTAGCTAGCTAGGTACCTTTGCTATTTGGCTATTTATGAGCTGTATGGCTATCTAGCTAGTTAGCTAAATGTCTAGCTGGCTATCTATTAGCTATCTGGCTAGCTTTCTATCTATTTGAGTTACTTCCGGGTTGAGTGAACGCTGGCGCATGTGGCTGTCGCTTCTCACCCGCAGAAAAACCGATCCTGTGACTGTAAAGTGACCTTGAGCGTTTTGAAAGGCGCTTAGAAATGAAATGGATTATTACTATGTACTTAAAAGATCTGGCTCTTTCGGCTCCCAAAACGCTCCTCGATTTTCCTTTTTTTTCGTTGTTGTTGCTGCTCAAATTAATTTACCACCAAAAAATATACAATACAATATATACCTTTTAACATTTATGTGATTTTATTTATTTACATGTGTGCTTTCCGCGATATGTGTGTCTTCTACCACGGATTTTGACCAATCACGCGCGACTTTAACCGAAGCGGTTGCGGAATCGGCTCCTATAAGGGCTCCCCAGTCGTTTACTTCAAATAGACGGCTCTATGAGCCGGTTCGTTCGCGAAAGACATATAACTAACGCGTCGTCCTGGGCAAGAAAATCGGCAAAGATTCTGTCTTTACAAATATTTTATGAGTTGTATTCGTCTCGAAAAACTTTCTGAGTCTGTTCAGTCCTCTAGCGTCGCACTGCTGCGTCATACTGTTTGTTTCTTTTACCTGTAAAAGCATATTGATTTCGCTTCTTGAACATCCGCCATCTTGAACGCATCGGGTACTTGACACTAGTGATGTGTCGTTCGCGAACGAGCCGAATCTGAGAATCGGATCTCTGAAGTGAACGAAGAGAGCCGGTTCCTAACAATGAGCCGGAAATAGCCGATTTTTTTGTCCCCCTCCCTCTCAGTCTTCGGTTAAAGCCGCACGTGATTGGTCGATATCCGTGGTAGAGGAAGGGGGAGAATTACAGACACACGCAGCAGTGAGGAGAAGGGGGGTGGGTGACGGTTAGGGTGGACAGATGGACAAATGTCATCACATAATGCTGTTATTATTATTACATTATATTTTTTACTAGTTCTTATGATAGCATTATTAATATGAAAAGCAAATTAGTGTCAGCTGATCATCAGACCAGAGTCAAGTTAGTGGATGCTCTCTGTGCACATATAAATCAATCAATCAAAAAAATCAATCAAAAATATTTGATATAGTGTATTTTTTACATGAGTAATTCGTTGTACACATAATTTTTGGTTGTAAATTAATTTAATAAAAAACATGAGGAGCGATTTGGGTGCCGAAAAAAACGGATCTTTTTTAGTGAGCCAAACCAAAAGAACCGGCTCTCTGAAAAGAGCCGGAATTCTCATCACTCACTACTTGACACCGATTGTCTCCACAACTGTCGAAACCAGATGAACAAGCGTAGCCTGTTGTTCCACTTCAAGAAAATCAAACGTGCGCTCCGGAGAGGAGAGATAGACGATAAGAAGGCACGTCAATCGAGTTAGTTTGTGGAGGAGACGAGGGGGAGGGGGTAATGCGTGCACGTTTTCCCCTGCCTCCAAATGCAACGTGATGTTTACAGCGAGAAGCCTTCAAATGGCTTCCGATGA
Organism: Hippocampus bargibanti; assembly: GCF_051943395.1. NCBI lineage: Eukaryota > Metazoa > Chordata > Actinopteri > Syngnathiformes > Syngnathidae > Hippocampus > Hippocampus bargibanti. Next base: position 35,421,623 of record NC_142735.1, on the reverse strand, counting down.
TTGATGACTCAATACTGCGTCAATGAATTGAGCTCATGAACAGAAATGGAAAAGGAAAGTCGTTGCTGGGCATCCCTTTTTTTGTTTTGTTTACGACTCAACTGCTGAGGGAACCAGAATCACAAAACCTTTATTCGTCCCACAATGAGGACATTTACAGGCGTTTTGAGATCTTTATAAATAGGGATGTGACACAAATTTTCTAAAAGCATATTAAAGTGCATTTAAATAGCCTTCAAATCATGTATAGATTATTGTTGTATGACAAATAATAAGGAAATAATGGAATGTTTAATTTTCGAAATATGAGGTGATTTTCTGCCTGTAATGACAGTTAAAACAATGAAAATCGGTCAACGAGTTCTTTATTACAGTTTAAACGATCATAACGTTCTTAAATGTTGGCAGATCTTAACGAGTAAGGTACCATTGGAAAGCTTTTGAAATTCTGAACAAAAACACAAGAAGATTCAAAATATAAATTCGCAAATATCAACAATCGAATGCAGGCAGATTTTCGTCAGAAATCCAAAATGGCTGTCACTGAATACTAGGAAAGAAAATGGCGAGCTCTAGAAATGTAGATGCTAATGCTTCTTTTTGCTTGAAACTTGGCAGTTATGGAGAAAAATATATATTCAACCACTTCTATGAGTTATAAAAATACAACTTACTCACCTTCATAAACTGTAGTGTTAGCAAAAAAAGAGCAGAAACTTCAATCCATTTTTTCGTGTGTAATACGTCATCATAAGCTGCTTATCTTGAAAAATCCCACAAAAAAAACGATTATGTACTTCACAAAAATACAATGATATACGACTGCGAGTACAGGGTGTGCTCGCTTCACTGGACAGAAACAATCGCGGTGGAATATAGCTCACTGGAGCGTACCTATATATAGTCATTCCAGTGGCGCGTTGTGGATTTCATCGCTAGGCCTTCAGTAGTGCTATGTTTGAATCTATCCAGACTGAAAAAAAGGGTGGTGATTTACTACAAGTTAGCCAGGAAATACTTATTTTCTTATAGATGTCCATTTTTTTCGTGAAAAGTACGTCTTGAAAATGACTTCAACAGTAAATCTACAATCAAATCCATTTCTTCTCCTTTCAGCCATTGTGGGTTGACAAAACCACTATTAAATCAACGCAAAGTGGCTGCCTTTTCTTGTATTTTCTTTTATTAGTTATCTGGTTAGCTATTTGCTATCTAGCGTTCTTTTCACTGTCTGACTATGTATTATTATTATTACAAAGTAATTACAAAATATTTGCTCATGCATGCACGCTGTCGATACTGTGCTAGCTCTAGCCAGTATGTGCTGATCAGCGGCTAGTAATACTATGATTGGATTGGCTAAAGCAACAGTTTCATTGACACTTATTTTTATGCTCCAGGGCCTGCAAAACAGACTGTGAAGGCATCCTGGTCGATTTCTTACCCTGGTAACAAATGTCTGAAATATGATTGGCTAAATGATTCAATGCAAAAACACACATCTGGAAGAAACGTCATGAAAGGAAGTTGAAAGACAATTTGAAATTATTTCATTAGAATTCATGGACAAAAGATAATTCACATCAGTACGTGATTCAAATATTTTTAGGGTAGCAGAGAAGGCTTTGCAGGCCTTGACGGTCCTCCACTGTTCGTTCCCAATCTCAAGTTCAGCTTGTTTCTAGACCACGTTCCCTTGTTCCCGTCACAACCTGTTCACCTGCATGTTTGTGGTGTGTCAGCGCTGCTCCTCACTCATTACCCGTACATCGAGCTTGATGTGTGGGTAATGTTGGGGTGAGGTCTTTTCTCCATTGTTGTCTTAAGTAAGCTTTTTATACTGCGCGAACTCTGCAGCAGGTTCTTCTTCATTCATTTTGGTTTCCAGTCGTTCATTTTGAATGGGATTTGACTTTTGTCGTGAAATTTAAAGGACAACCGACACCGTTTTTCGTTTCCTAACTGACATCAGAAAAACGTTCTATATCAACTAAAATACCCAAAACGCGCAAGCTGATATTTTTAGTCAAATGCAAAACACCAATAAAAATGAGTTAAAGTGTCCCAAAACTACTTCAAAATGACTTCGGAGAAGTTTCAGAAGGTCCCGCCCCCTTGTTCGTGATGTCACACCAGGATACTCCTTCACAAACTGCCTTGCTCCAGAATCAAAACAATGGCTTCAGATTGGGAGAAGATGCTTTCTTGTTACTCATCCAGTTATGAATATGATTCAAATAGGTCTGAAGAGGAAAGCATACATGTTTGCAATCCATTAAAGAAGTCCTTCCGATAGAGCAATTAGCAAAATTAGCATCTAAGATTGCAAAAAAAAAAAAAAAAAAAAACGGAATTTTCTGGCGATTCTTTGATGGGTCAGGTCTAGCAAAGGTGTCAAAGTCATTTTTTTGCCGCGGGCCACATTTCAGTTACGATCTTTCCTCTCGAGGGCTGTTAGGAATTTTGGCGAAACCATAAAGAATGTTTCGTCTGCACTTATTACATTTAGAAAACAGGAAAAAAATGAATGAATAACTAGTTTCCAAATTTGAAGTCAAGAATAATGCGTTATTGTGATTTACATGGGACAGTTTTGGTTGGGACTTTCGTGGAAATCGACATGCTAGATTTGCTTTCGCGGACCGAATAATATGATGTGGCGGGCCAGATTTGGCCCGCGGGTCTTGACTTTGACACCAGTATCTTCCAGGATTAAAATTGTTTTTTTAAATTGTAAATTTCTTTACTGCGAGACTAATGAAGGCAAATCCAATCAAATCCAAAAAGCTTGTGTCTGTTCAAAAGAATGCAAAAATATTCTCAGTCATGAAAGAACACGCCAAGGAACGCTGAAAGACGTACGGCCACACCCTCTCCTCCAAAAACAACAACGACGACGGCTTACCATACTTTGTTCGAAACCAACTAAACCATTTTAACAGCCAAGGTTTATGGCCACTATCAGCGTTTTCAGAATCAGAAAGCCTTTAAATAGTCCTACAATGGACCTAGCCAACTGTCTATTTGATCTCTGTTAGCTGTCTATTAGCTATCTGGCTGGCTATCTAGCTGGCTATCTAGCTTGCTTTCTATTTGCTCTCTATTTAGTGTCTATTAGCTAACTAGCTGGCTACCTAGCTAGCTATCTATTTGCTGCCTATAATAATAATAATAATACATTTCATTTCTAAGCGCCTTTCAAAACTCTCAAGGTCACTTTACAGTCACAGTATACGTTTTTCTGTGGGTAAGAAGTGGAAGTCACACGCGCCAAACGTTCACTCAACCCGGAAGTAACTCCAATAGACAGAAAGCTAGCCAGCTAGCTCATAGATAGCTCGCCAGATAGCTATATAGCTAATTGATAGCTATAGTTAGCTAGATAGGTAGCTCGTCAGCTAGATAGCTAATAGATAGATAGCTACAGAGCTAGCTAGATAATAAAAGTGTTGAGGTTTGCGTCTGCAGCATTCTGGTATTAATTTGTGGTATCGATTAGCTATATGGCTGGCTAGCTATTAGCTGGCTAGTTAGCTTTCTATCAGTGGGTTGAATGAATGCTGGCGCGTGTGGCTGCCGCTGCTCACCTACAGAAAACCTAATCCTGTGACTGTAAAGTGACCTTGAGAGCTTTACAGGGCGCTGATAAATGGCATGTATTATTATTATTATTATTATTAGCTATATAGCTGTCCACCTAGCTATTTGAGTCAGGAAACATTAGCTAGCTATCTACTAGCTAGCTTTCTATCTTTTTGTGTTATTTCGGTTTCAGTGAACGCTAGCGCTTATGGCTTCCGCTGCTCACCCACAGAACTGATCCTGTGACTGTAAAGTGACCTTGAGAGTTTTGAAAGGTGCTTATAAATGACATGTATTATTATTATTATTATTAGCTATCTAGCTAGCTATTTTAGTCAGGAAATGTATTTGCTAGCTAGCTAATAGAGAGCTGTAAATGTATTATTATTACAGGTAACATCCAATTTAGGACCAGCTCAACTTACGACCACGACCCCCAGACCCTATTTTTGACATTTTAATTCAACGCCTGGCACCGCAACGCGCTAGCAGGCCGGCAACGCTTACGACAATTTTGGCCATCCAGCTAGCATCTTACTCTCGCACAGCAATTGACCATGTGATGGCACCAGAGGGGGGGGGGGTTTGCGAGTCATTTAGCCTCTGAGTCTCTATTCAACATTTTGAAAGGATTTCAACTTACGACCGTTTTGACTTATGACCGTTTGGTCAGAACGGAACTCTGTCGTAATTCGGATGTTACCTGTATAATGGGGAAATTTGCAATTGGAATTTTTGCGCTATATTTGACGATTACAACGGAATGGGTATAAAATATTCCCAAGTGTTAGTTGTATAACATTTTTATTGGTAGTTCTGGAGAAGACCATGTTTTTTTTTTTTTACAACAGATTTAACAAGTGTTAGCTCTAACGAGAGGGAGCGAGCCAGAGAATCAATCTACAACAGACTCTTGCGACAGGGCAATCTCCTAACCACCAGAAGAAGAAAAACAAAAGGAAAATTCCAATAGTTCATTCACCTTTCCGTAAATAAGGGTCCAAAGGGGGAGGTTTTCTCAATCAGCTCTTCAGAAAACAAACAAAAATAATAATAACTTCTCAAGTTTACATGTTTAATTAAACATTTGCTTGCTAAAAGCAGTGGGGTGGAAATAATTAGGTAGTGATGGGGTAGAGATGCTTTGAGATGTTCCCATAGTGAGGAAACCAAAAGATGACTAATGTTTTAAATCGTGTTTCCAAAGAAACCTTAGAAAAAAAAGTCAACGGTGAAAAGGAAGACAGGGGATGGGGGCTGGGATGAGAAGCTATGTGGGGCGAGGTCAAAGGTTAGGGCAAGGAACTAGAAGCCTCCAACATCCAAAGCACCTTGGATTCCATCCGTTTGTTTCTTTTTCAAAGTGGAGTTTCATTATATACACATTATCCATATATAGATAACACGGCAGACACACACGTGTGTGTGTGTGTGTGTGTGTGTGAGAATCTATATCGATTTGCGTTACGTAGACAGATGGAAGAGAGAGGAGGGTGGGGCGGGGCCACACACACACACACAGACTTTCTTTGTCGCTTGTCCGAGAAAAGCGAGCCTCGGTTGTCCTGCTCGTCGGCGTTTCCGCAGCTTGACTTACTTAGAAACCTGCGGAGACACACACACAAACGACCAATCCCCGTCAGTCGCGCATAAGGCTCGAGATTGGAGCTGCGAGTCCGAAACCCGTTCTCTCCTCTTGTTAGAACCCAATGGCAAAGTCACATGAGTGCGTTATATGACTTGTTGGCTGAAAGTCGTGATAAAAAAAGTTAGCGGACACCAGGGCAGACAACTCTGAAAAGTTGCCTGCTTGGCCATAAAGTTGCCCGCCCGGCCATAAAGTTGCCTGCCCCATTTTTCACAACTTACAACACAATAAGACGGCTAATCGCAAAAAAAACATTGTTGCTTAGTATAAAGGATTGTTTTTTTAATTAAGGAAGTACCTCGCACAAATTCTCCCTTGTTTAATTTATGGTAAATATCCCTTGCTTAAAGGACAACCGACATCACTTTTTTGTTTCCTAACTGACATCAGAGAAACGTTTTATAGCATCTAAAATAGGCAAAACACGCAGGATGATATTTTTAGTAAAATGCAAGACACCAATAAAAACTTAAAAAAAATGAACCTGGAACCCCCCTTGGTCAAGATGTCTTGCCTTGCCCAAGAATCAAAACAATGGCTTCAGATTCTGAGAATATGCTTCCTTGTTATACATCCAGTTATGAATATGATTCAAATAGTTCTGAAGAGGAAAGCATACATGTTTGCAATCGATTAAAGAATTTATTCCGTGCCATTTTGAGGCAATAGGGAGGGGAAATGTAGCACAAAAAAAAGAGGCAGAAAATGGCGACAAAGCTCCGTGTAAGGAATTAATTAGCCCGTTTCCACAGGCTGATAAATTCCTGATATGGAGCTTTGTCGCCATTTTCTGCCTCTTTTTGGTCCAACATGAAGTTTTCAGACCAAACAAGTACAGCAAAATGCATTGACGTGATGGAAGGACTGCTACAATGTGTTCTTTTTTTCGTTCAGGGGCGTTCCTTCAGTGACGTCACGTCAGGTATCGTCACCAACTCAAAAACAAGACTTCCGGAATATTCAGCGTGAGTCTTAAAAATGTAAAATACAGCTATATGCGGTGGAATCTTTGTCAAATACGCTCAGTAGAAGTCATTTGAAGCCATTTTACAAATTATGAACACAACTTGTCCGGAGAAGTCGGTTGTCCATTAAGATTTGTTGTCATGGTACACAATGCAATGTTTGCGTTGCATTGTTTGCTAAAAGCTACGTAGTACACTTTACTTGAAAGTTTTGAAAGGTGCTTAGAAAGAGTTCAAGTGGCTTGTAGCGGTTTGCTTGTAGCTTTTGCTTTATTGAATGAATAAAACAAACGTTTGATTTGAACCTTCGTTTTTTTTCTTGAAGTTGTCGGCCACCCGTGCCGAGACGTTTTGAAAGTTATACGCCCGACGTAAAAGTTGAAAGTGGACTTAGCTGAAAATTCTCAGGGTGGGCGGCAGGGAGGAATATATATAGAGGTAACATCCGACTTACGACCAGCTCGACTTACGATCACCCATACTTACGACCACGACCTCCAGACCCTATTTTTAACATTTTAATTCTACGACACTAGCACCACAATGCGCTAGCAGGCCATCATCGCGTACAACAATTTTGGCCAGCTAGCCAGCATCTCACTCTCGCACAGCAATCGACCGTGTGATGACACCAGACGGGGGAGTTTGCCAGTCATTTAGCCTACGAGTCTCTATTCAACATTTTGAATGGATTTCGACTTACGACCATTTTGACTTACAATCGTTTGGTCGTAACGGAACTGGGTCGTAAGTCGGATGTTACCTGTACGTGGCAGCAGCTTCAGTGATGGCTTCCCGAAGACCCAAGGATATATGTCGTTGTACTACAGTAGGCGTGAATTTATTTGACGACTGTTAAGAGCGTCTGTGTTTTAAACTTCTCCCATTAAGTGTTTGACTTCAACATACAGTCCATACAAAATTACGCACTGAAACAACTTACGAACAAATTCACCTCGCAAACGACCGCTCGGAACGTATCTCGTTCGGAAGTAGGGGAGCGTCTGTAGTCATTTGAATGAGTTAGTCAACAGTAACAGAGAGCGACAGAGCCCGTTGTCTATAACCCCCCCCCCCCCCAAGAAAGGAACATAATATCAATGTGACATAGTTAGTAGTCAAATTCCCCAAGGACGTCTTTGCTCAGGCAAATCAGACCAATTGTATCACTCTCATTCTTTTGACTTTTGGTTCAACAAAAAAAACAAACAAACAAACAAACAAACATCAAGGTCATTCTTATTCCAAAAGAAGAGATACAGTGATACCTTGGCTTACGAACTTAATTGGTTCCCAGACAGTGTGTAAGGCGAAAAGTGTGTATCCCAAAAAAACATTAAATGAGAATAATCCGTTCCTCACAAAACAGAATTTTCTAATTTTCTAAGCCTTAAAACTACACAAAATACACCTTTTATATATATTTATTATACATTTTATGTATAATAAATGTGCTATGGTATTATAATTAAAGAAATAAACTGTACTGTATAATAAAGTCGTTTTATTTACCGCTGTGATGGTCGATGGCTTGATGGAATGGATAGCTTTTTGAATAAAGTGTCTCAAGGAGCTCTGGGTTGTAAATCTTGGAAGTTGTGATATTGCAACAGCAACAGATCCAAGCAGACACACTAAAACCATCATTAATAGCTCGTTCCCTTGCTTGTCTTTTCATTTCAAATTGAAACCGATGGCTAGAGCGGGTTATATGTGGAGACTGATTGCTGGGATATTTTAACCTTGCAGTCTACACTCTGACGTTGAACTATCAAAGTTGAAATAAGTCAACATTTCACTGTTTTCTATCCATTTTCTCACTCTTTCTCTGTCGTCTGACTGTCTCTGTAATGTTTAACCGCCCCCCCCCCCTTCACTGCTGCGTTTTTGACCAATCACGTGGCTTTAATCAAAGACTGGGGTCGGGGAATAGAGGACAAAACAAGCCGGCTGCCATTTCCTTGTTAGGAGAACGGGCTCGTTCGCGAACCACACCTCACTCATTGTGGCAGCTCCGTGTGTATCCCGAAAAATAGTTTGTATGCCAAGGTAAGATTGTCATAAATTTAATGTTCATAAACCGAAAAGTTCGTAAGCCAAGAAGTTCGTAAACCAATGTATCACTGTACTGTAGCTTTGCCTTTTTTCCCCAATTTGGGAGTCTTACGGGGCACTGGGGTGTGGCTTGTAGAGTAACAATTGTGTAAAGGCAGAGTAAAATGGTGAGACAAGGAGGAATTGGCATCTCCAAAATAAAACGTCGCTTGGCTGTTTGCTACTAACCTTTCATGTTAGGCTTGGGTTTGTCAGTTTGCTTGCCTGTGGGGGTTTGCGCCTGTTGGCCTTGGCCCCCGGAGGAGGCCCCCTGCTGCGCCGCTTTTTGTTTCAGCATGGTCCAGTCAAATGTGTAGTCATACTGGTGATTCAATGTCCTGCAATATACCATAAAAAAAAAAAAACAATTATCTTCAATGTTCCAGAAAGCTTACATTTTAATAATAATAAGGTGAGCAGCGGCAGCCACACGCGTCAGCGTTCACTCAACCCGGAAGTAACTCAAATGGATAGACAGCTAGCTAGCAAGCTAATAGATAGCCAACAGATACCTAGCTAGATGGCCAGTCAGTTAGATAGTGAATAGATAGCTAGCTAGATAGCAAACACCTAGCCAGATAACTAATAGATAGCAAATAGCTAGCAAATTATAATAATTATAATCCATTTCATTTCTAAGCGCCTTTCAAAACTCTCAAGGTCACTTTACAGTCACAGGATGTGTTTTTCTGCGGGTGAGCAGCGGCAGCCACAGACAGCTAGCTTTCTATTTATTTTAGTTGCTTCAGGGTTGAGTGAACGCTGGCGCACGTGGCTGCGTTTAAACAATATTTTCAAGTACTTAGTGGCGAACGGACAAATATTCAAGACAAGATGGCCGCAAGACTGGCTCAGGGTTAACTTGAAAATATCTTCAATCGTGCGATCACGTTTGGAGCTTTTGAGTAGTATTGGGAAAGTATCCATTTTCACAAAAATGTCATTTTCTCCTTCAATATCACCAAATGCGATATTGATGCATATGTGGATCTGTCGCGGCTTGGAATCGAAGCAGATTTACTGTATGTGGGAGAGGAAATATGAGACGCAATCTATTTTCATCAATGGATGCTATGGCTTCATGTTTGCTTTCAACATTTAGCAGACGTGCACATTCCACCATGACGTCCCTGATCCACTGGTGAAAAGGACGTTTTGATCTTTTCTTTCATCTAGAACTGATTCATACAATAGAGGATGCAGAAAGTGCTTAAGATTGAAGACTGTCTTTTGTGTTGTCACATTTTTTTGCTTTGTTTTTGACTTCAAAATGGCAGCGCGCGAGTGGCTACCTTTACAGCAGCTCCTGTATTTTCTTTTTCCTTCTGTGAAATGTAAATTTCTCCACCGTGAGACAAATAGAGGCTAAACTAATCTACCCAATGCATACCCCTCAACATCATGACATCCCTGATCCACTGGTGAAAAGGATGCTTCAATCCTCTCCCCTTTCATCTAGAACTGCTTCATACAACAAAGATGGTGCAGAAAGTACTTGAGATTGAAGACTGTGTCTTTTGTTGCGTCACGTTTTGACTTCAAGATGGTGCCGTGAGAGTGGCTGCCATTACAGCAGCTCCTGTATTTCCTTTTGTCCTACTTCTTCCTTTCCTTTCCTCTTCCTTTCATCACTTTGCTGCTGTGGAATGTCAATTTCTCCACTGTCAGACTAATAAAGGCTAATCCAATCCAATCCACAGTACCTGAAGAGGATGCGGAAGAGTTGGCGCAGATACATGTAGTCTGGAGCCTCCTCGAAGCGTAGGCCACGGCAATAGTTCAGATACATGGAAAATTCTGCTGGAAATCCCTGGAAGCCAAGAAAAACATGTCAAGAGAGGTATTCTGATGTAGATGGGATGAGCGTTTTGGACTTGATCGCGCTTTCTTACCTTACAGAGGATCTCCACCGGGGTAGACATTTTCTTCTCTGAGATTTTCTCATACTTCTGCTTCTTTGTGGCAGCCTGACAGAGAAAAGGTGATGTATGCTTAAAAGGAGATCAACTATGCTGTAAAACGAACGACTAATTCTAAATGAGCTCCAGTTGCCTTGGATGTAGTAATCATTCAAGCATAATTGGCACATTCCTTCTATCATGAAGCGATTGACACCACCAACCAAGGATAGACTTCTCGTGAAAAGTCAGAGATGCTCGGCTTTTAGGCGGAACCTAAATAATTGAACCTCACCCCACCATTATGATAATGGTGGGGTGAGGTTCAATTATGTATTTTTTCTTGAAGAAGTTGTACGCCCCGGGCCTCCGGGCAGACGTTCTTTCAAACACTGATATAGCACTTCTTATTTCATACCTTCAGTCCTTGCCATGGTAGACTGGTTCTGTTGAAGTACATGAGCACGTAGCCTAGTGACTCCATGTCATCACGGCGACTGTAAACAACAAGAACAACAAGCATGATTTAAAAAAAAAAAGTACAACAAACCATGTTGCTTTCAACGATGACAATTGGAATGACATATCCTTTAACACACGACGGAAATGGAACATGACTCAATGAAAATGCTGGACAATAACAACAACAACAATGAAACCAGTAATTCCGTCTTGTTGAAAAGAAAAAATGAGATAATGTGGTTTAATTTTTTTTTTTAAAAGTATGCTACAATGCCTCTTCACTTCTGAAATGTGACACAATGTCATGTTAGTTGTATTTCGTCAACATCAACACGCAGTCGTGATTGAACCCAAAATAAATAAAGAACACGCTGCGATACAACATAGTTGCCATAACTTAACAGAGAGGGAGCGGCGACAAAGCTGAAGAGACATTTAAAAGCATTTCATTGGAAAAATATGCAAGGTGAGTCATGATATATAATGCAATGTTTGACTATTTTACAAAGCACATAGACGAGGCTGTCAAAAACCGATCCATCCATCCAAAAATTGATTAATCCATCCCGCCATCCAAAAATAACAAAATCGATCGATTCATCAATCCATCTGCCAGTCCATCCATCCATCCATCCCAATTGATTGATAATCGATGCATCATCCCCCAAAAAAAAAGAAAAAAAAAGCAATTGATCCATCTTTAAACCCGTAAGTAACTCTGATAGAAAGCTAGCTAGCTAACAGATAGCTATCTCGGCCTTCACTCAACCCGAAAGTAAGTCGGACGGAAAGTTAGCTTGCTAAGAGACAGCTAATACATAGCTATGTAACTTGGATAGCTAACTGCTAACTAACATTAGCATCAATATACTTTTGTGAGAGACAGCAGAAAGCAAGTGTGGAAGCTAACGAGCCGTCTGCAGGCAAGCTAGCAGTAACTTTGCGTATGGACCTGGCAAGTTGACTTTGATTCCAATCGTTTAGCTGGATCTTTACCAATCACGAGGAATGGAAAACCATTCATGTTAATGGTGTTTACAATTACAAAATTATTTTAAACAATACATTTTGACATTTTGTTTCAAAGTGGCCGTGCGTGCGTGTTTGTTTGTGTGTGCGTGCGTGTGTGTGTGTGTGTGTGTGTGGCTCTCGCTGAAAAACATTTCTAAATAAATGTATTATTATTACTACTAAATATTTTACTTTTATGGGTCTCAGTCAAAAAGCCTCATGACCCCTGAACTAGACTAAAACGCTCAGACTTTTCAATAGCTAAAACCATGACTCAAAATCAATCATAAATGAAATGACATCTTGACGCAAAGACTTGACTAAAATGCAGTTAAAAACTAGGTTTAAATGCATGCGTGAAGAGTGAAATGCAATGCAAAATGTTCATTTATCTTACGATTGTAATCAACCTTGCTGAGGTACAAACCTTTGTTCAATGCCCAGGTGTGCATTGATGGAGGCGTAACGTGCAGTGCCGGTCAGGTTCTTGTCTTCTCTGTAGGGGATGTGCTGTCGTGTTCGGTTGTCTCTGTACTTCTTCGCCAATCCAAAGTCGATAAGGAACAACTGCGCAGAGGGAGAAGACGCACGAGTTATTGAGAGCGAAAAACCCAAGGAATTAACATGCGCAGCATCAAGCTCATTTGAATATGGAAAAATACATTTCTCTCTGCTGTTGAATGTTGAATTCCCTCAAAAACCTGACCTGGACATTCAAATTGGGTTAACCATGAACCACACTCGCACTATAGCGCAAAATCTGAGATGTGTGACGCCAGTAGGAGGAGGTTAAAGAACAACCAATACCACAAGTTGCGTCCATAATTTGTATATGACTTCAAATGACTTCTTCTGGACACATTTGACAAAGATTCCACCGCATATAGCTATATTTTACCTTTTAAGACTCACGCTGAATATTCAGGAAGTCTAGTTTTCGAGTTGATGGCAACGCCCTAAGTGACGTCACGGAGGGGACACCCCTGACCGAGAAAGCGACACACAATGCATTTTGGGTACTTTTTTTTCATCTGAAAACACCGTGTTGATCGCGAAATTAGAAGGAAAACTATATAAATTACGCCATGGTGAATCGTTGCGGTAACACGCATAAAGAAGATATAAGTTGACAAATTCCCAGCGGACAAATCAGCCCATTTCCAACGGAGCTTGTGCGCCATTTTGTGCATTTTCTGGGCGCTATATTGGAGTTCAAACGAATCAAATTGATACGGAAGGACATCTTTAATCGATTGCAAACATTTATGCTTTCCTCTTCAGAACTATTTGAATCATATTCATAACTGGATGAGTAACAAGAAAGCATCAGAATCAGAAAACTTTATTTCTACCTTTATTTCTTCTACGAATCTGAACTTTCTGAAGCCATTGTTTTGATTCTGGAGCAAGGCAGTTTGTGAAGGAGTATCCTGGCGTGACGTCACGAACAAGGGGGCGGGACTTTCTGAATCTCCCAGTTTTGGGACACTAAGTCATTTTTATTGGTGTTTTGCATTTGACTAAAAATATCAGCCTGCGTGTTTTGAGTATTTTAGATGCTATAAAACGTTTGTTTGATGTCAGTTAGGAAAAAAAAAAAAAAAAAAAAAAAAAAAGGTCTCGGTTGTCCTTTAAGTGGTTGTTATAATGGGACGGCTTTAGTATATATAGCAAGAACGGACACTTTAAAATATTACTTAGCAGTACACTTTCTACAACACATTGATCCATAATGCCGTGATCCCCAAAGGAGTCGAAGCTGCTCCGAAGCGAACAATTCTGCCTCGGACTAAAAAGATTCATGCTCTAATACATTGAGCATGTGGGCACATGCTAATCTCTCTGTGGGCCGTGGAAATCTTACAACCGCTTCAGTTTGTCACGTCAGGCAAGTGCCAAATGTAATTTATTATCAGGGAAGTTGTGTACCAAGCACGCCAACAAAAGGGATTGTCATCATATCCAAACATCGGCATACGATAGGAACCTCACTCATTGTCCAAAATAGCAGTGACAAAGAAACAGGCGTTTCTCTCTCATGGCTTCCTATTGGCGAAGATCTGCCAAAGAAAAATAATACAATAAACTTCAGTAACATCGTGTAAACGTCTCATTTACAAAGTGCTAATTGCTGGATGGATGCATGGCTTCAGTAAGTAGCCCGCGATAAGAAGAAAGGAGCGTTAGTGCAGAGCGCCAATGCGTATGTGGAACGGTGGCGTCTTGGAATCGAAGCGGATTTATGCGGGACACAATCTCTTTTCGTCAATGGATGCTACAGCTGCGTGTTTGCTTTCAACATTTAGCTTGTAGTAGACGTGCACATTCAACCATGATGTACCTGATCCACTACTGAAAAGGACGCTTTGATCCTCTCCTCTTTCATCTAGAATTGCTTCATGTCACAATATGGGTACAGCACGTGCTGAAGAACGAATGACTGTCTTTGGTGGTCATGTTATTTGCTATTTAGTTTTGTTATATTTTTATGACTTGAAGATATGCGCCGCAAGAGTGGTTGCCTTTCCAGCAGCTCCTGTATTTTGTTTTTCTACTTCTTTCTTTCCTTTCCTCTTCCTTTCATAACTTTGCTGCTGTAAAATGTAAATTTCTCCACTGCGAGATGAACAAAGGTACATCCAATCCAAATGACCTGCTGCAAGCAATCACGACCACTTGATATCAAAGCACTTACTTGCTAATGCACGTACACGTGACTCAAGTCGATTTGTGGATCCGCCGATTGGAATGGGTCTTAAACGTAGGCGGTCAAAACATTCAAAATAAGCTGCACTCATAGACTAACCAAACGGTTATGGAACTGCACAAATGGAGAAGAAATAAAAATGTCGCGTTTGTAACAGATGAGCTGCTTTTAATACACGACGCCGCCTCTTAAGGTCATTTTAATATCGCTGCTGTCGTCATACCCCTCGCCAAGCGCTATGCGGGTATTCAAAGCGATGCTCAACAAAACGCCAAATGTACATCGAATTTGTGCAATGTCTGCCCAACAATTTCAGCAAAGCGATATTTGATATTGGCCTTGACATGGTGAGCCAGCAAATATTATAAGGTCGATCGATACAGCAGAAATTGCTCTCAAGAACAAAACACTGTGGAAAAGTATGATCAACTCATCTTTCAGGATTGGCAGAATAAGTTTAATTAATGTCTGTTTCCAAACGGATATTCATGATATAAAGTCAAGTTACACTGAATGAATTACTAGTGTGGATATGCTGATCACATTTTTTGCACGTGGGTCACCTGACTGAGGATCTGCCACTTGCTGTCTCCTGAAAATGAGATCAAGTGCTCATTTTAGTCATGTGATGTTTGCAAGATGACTTCTCATATATGCCTCCTTTTGAACAAGGTTTTATTCATAAACACAAATGGAAACAAAATGAAAAGTAAGATCAGCAATGAAAACCTTTGAGAAAAGCGGTTTAAGCTTTTGTGTCTACAGAGTTCACGCTTCCTGTTCACCATGTCTACCTATGACGAGTGGAAGCGGGGAAGGGCGCGGTTAAATATTTCGCATAATTGCCACTTGGGCAAACGGCCAATTCGTCTGTCAAAATTGTCCCTGGAAAACTCAGGTAAAAAAAGCCACACTCGCCAGCATTCACTCAACCAGGAAGTAACTCAAATAGATAGAAAGCTAGCTAGTTAGCTAATAGATTGCTAATAGATTACTATTAGATGCTAGCTAGATAGTTAATAGCTAGCCAGCAAGAGAGCTAATAGATAGCTATTAGATAGCTAGCCAAATAGCTAGATAGATAGCTTAAGAGTTTTGTTGCCTAGCAACTACCGTATTTTCCGGATTATAAGGCGCACCTTCAATGACTGACATATTTTTTTTCCATAAAATAAGATACACCGCATTATAAGGTGCACCTTCAAAAAAATGACATACCATATTTTCCAGTGTATAAGGCGCACCCCCAATGAAAGTTGTAGTTTCAAACTTTTTTCATATATGAGGCACACCTTCAATGAATGAAAACGGGTTTCCAAATATAATATATGAATATATATAAATGTTTTTCAAATATAGTATAGGCCGGTGGGCCGTCAGCAGAATAGCGATGGTTAGCTAGCTGAGGAGAATGTGTATTTTATTAAATTCTGGAGTAAAAACCAATGTCATTGCCAGCGACCGAGTCATGCAAACCAATTTCAAATTAACTACTACCATGTTAAAACAAACTAAATTAAGCCTTATGCAAAGACGTAGAATGAGTGACAGACCACCACATAATCAGGTCCGTGTAAGAAAAGAAAAATCCAACACTTTTGCAAGAGGGAAGGTCAAGCACATTTGCTAAGGGACCATTTTCCAAAAACACAAAGCGCACCACTGATCAATGATCCAGGTGTGATACCATCTCAAAAGGGCCGAGAGGAAATCGGTAAATAAAGGGGGTGACGATGACACAATCTTGCAGGTGAAAAGCACCCAGTAAAAAGTCATATTTTCACGCTTGTTGTGACTGATGGAAACAATAATTGCACACAAGAGGAATAGCCAGACTGTTGGTCAAAGGGCCACATAATGCTTTAACTTGAGTAAGTTCATTTGTTACTTCATAAATCTGCTATTGCCCACTAATTTAACAGGTAAGAGTCGGATAACAATGCTTCAAATAATAGATACTAAGGTAGGAAAGCAAATAATTCATTTGAATTAAATAAATTAATCGGGTGAAATGTTAATAGGAAAAAAAATGTTAATTTCATTGTCGCACATGTGATAAACAATGTACAGTGATACCTTGGCTTACGAACTTAATTGGTTCCCAGACAGAGTGTATAAGGCGAAAAGTGTGTATCCCAAAAATTAATATAGGAAACCAATAAAATGACAATAATCCGTTCCCAGGTCCCCATAAAACAATTTTCTACTTTCTAATTTTCTAAGCCTTAAAACTACACAAAATATATCTTATTTTATGTATAATAAATGTGCTATGGTATTATAATTACAGAAATGAACTGTACTGCATAATAAAGTCGTTTTATTTACCTTTGTGATGGTCATTGATGGCTTGATGGAATGGAGTGGGAGGTTTCATCAGCATTAAAAACTTGATGAGGAATGTCGCCTTCTTTCACCATCTTGAGGAATGATCCCTTGTAGGTGCTTTCTCTGCGATCATTTTACCTAGTTCCTCATCAATTGTGTTCTGTTTAGCTGGGTTGATAGCTTTTTGCATCAAGTGTACAGATGGCTTGTGCGGGTTGTTTGTGGAGCCTGATTGATGGGATATTTTAACCTTGCAGTCTACACTCTGCCTTTGAACTATCAAAGTTGAAACAAGTCCAAATGTCACCGTTTTCTATCCATTTTCTCACTCTCTCTCGCTGTCGTCTGCCTGTCTCTTTAATGTTTAAACCACCTCCCATCACTGCTGCGTTCTTGACCAATTACGTGGCTTTAACCGCAGACTGGGCGCGGGGAATAGAGGACAAAAACAAGCCGGCTGCCATTTTTCTGTTAGAACGGGCTCGTTTGCGAACGACATATCACTCATTGTGGCAGCTCCGTGTGTATCCCAAAAAATAGTTTATATGCCAAGGTAAAATGTTCATAAATTTAACTTTCGTAAACCAAAAACCAAGGGGTTCGTAAACCAAGGTATCACTGTACTGGCTCAACTTTGAGAGGCAATTTGCCTTTCCATTTGTACAACAGCCTCATCATTGTGATTGTAACAACATAAAAGAACAGTTGGGGGGGGGGGGATGACCAAACATGTTATGGTGGCAGAAGCAGTCACAAGCAGCAACATCTGAGCAAAAGCCTCCTTCTCCACTAACTGTACTCTGACTTTTGAGAAAAGAGTGTGGGACCTATCGTCAGATGAGGCACATCTGCAAATAATATAAAGTTTGTAAAACTAATCAAGCAAACCTTCGAGTCCACCACTAACCAACAAAGAAAGCACGGTTTCACATGAGCTGAAGATTCAAACCATGACTACAATGTCATCAGAGGGGAAATGTCATCAAACACAGGTACTGTCAAATTTGTGAGACATTCTCCGGGACAAACATGTTCTTGGCTATATTAGAAGAACCAATTCTTCCACATGACAGCACATATTAAAAAACACAATTTCCTTAAGAACTTGTAGTAGGGCCCGACTTAAAATTTTCATTTCATCGTCATGTTTTCTTGAATAATAGTGCTTTTGTTGTATCTAAGGCTTCAACCATACCAGGCTTGACATTGGATACAATATTTGATCGACTCACAGGTCAGTCAATGCGGAATCTGCCATTAAATCATAATCCCTGACCTCTATCATTGCGGGACTGGGACAACAGAGCCTTTGCCTCAGTGATTATACTGAAAAGATGACTACCCTCAATCTTCCGATGAAATCAAGAGCACACTGGGTGATCGAGTGTAATAAGTGCAAGGTGATCACTGATGGTCTACCCTCATTCACTATGCTCGTGTAGTAAATTTTAATTGCAAAGCGAAAACTGCTGTTGTGAGGAAGCTGGTGTTGCGGTAAAGGTCACACCTGGTTTAATCCTGAGAAAGATGGGTCCTGAGAAGAGCTAACCGCCAAGCTTCTTTTCCTCTTCCCCACTGACGAGTCTAAACACTAGGGCAGACAGTAAAGGGGTAGGGGTCAAAAATCACAAAGCCGCTATCCACCTTTAGTCACAGTTAGCTAGAGTACAACAGGCACTTCAGGTTGTACTCCGTTTAATACCAACTGGTTTTGTACAACGGAGCAAGCACCTCTTGTAGAATTAAGGTTGGACTTTTGGGGTACATTTACCGTATTTTCACGACCGTAGGGCACACTTCATAGTCTTAAAATTTTCATCTAATGGACAGAGTGCTTAGGAACGCTGAGCTCATAATCTATGCACCGGGGTCCAAAATCTGACTGTTGCGGTGTGACTTTTGACTTTGCCTGTCTAAAGTTGTGCTAATACGCCGTTGATAAAAAGGAAAGGCAGATGTAACAGAGGACAACATGCCGAAGTGAAAGGGGGGGAAGGGAGGGCTTCAGAGACCGCCCACCAGAAGGTGGGACATCATATCAGTAACATGCATTGAGCAAATCAACTTCTGATGGATGAAAATGGCATCTATGAAGATAGACTTGCGTGAAGCACAGATCAAACCTCAAACTATCAATTACATGGAGCCATGAGAGAACTTAAGATATACAAATCCTTGGTTCAGAAAGAGCTTTGCCAAGTCAAAAAGAGAATGCTGAGTTTCTGTGAAAACAAGGCGAGGTACTCGAACAATGCATTCATGGTCAAAAAACAGACAGAAGTGTCTCTACAATTACCACCCGGCTGAGGGCAAAAACGCTTGAAGTGAAAATCAAACATAGTTGTGCCACGTATATCTCTGGGAAAGAGATACTATGGTGTAGGAACCTCTGGCGGACTACAAGTAAAAGATGCCGACCTTCGATTCTGTCTGTGCCTGAAAAAGATTGCTGACCAACACATCCATCACTTCCACATCACCAACACAGGCACGGTGCCGCTCACGTTCCACATCCCGGATGAAGCAGGATCAAAAGTAAACTAACGGCACAGCGGCAATGCGCACAACAGGGCACACAAAGTCAGCTTTTACTGTTGTGCTTGGTTGCCACAGCAATGGACAGAAACTCTAAATTATCGTGAATTTTAAGAGAAAGGCGCCGAAAGAAAACTTTTCGGCCAGAGTGTTCGTAAAGGCAAATCAAATAGGCTACTGTGACGAGGAGGAAATGAAAGAGTGGCTAAATGAGGTGTACAAGAAGAGACTGGATGTTTTTTTTTTCTTCCCACGCCTTACCGTCCCTGCTGATTTGTGACTCCAGACGTGCTCATCTCATGGCTGCTGTGAAAAAACATGTGCAGCAAATGAACTCTTGAGTTTGCCACAATCCCGGGAGCTTTGACGATGGAACTCCAACCGCTGGACATTGTCAACAAGAGTGTTCAAAGTTGTACGTGGTGTGAGAACAATGGATGACAGATGGCGAACGCAGCCTTACAAAGACTGGAAAGCAGCGCCAGCCGGGTGTGTTATAATTTGTGAATGGATGCTTGGCCTAACGTGCCTGCTTGCATTGTTGCTTGGGTTTTCAGAAAAGTCTGCATCATTTCTGAGGAGTCACACAGCAACTAAATTGACTGTCGAGAGGGAGCCCGGCATGTTTGAACAGGTGGTCGTTTCAGATTCAGAAGACTACAACTTTGACGGGGGTTTGAAGATGATTGAATCTCGTTATATCGATATTGGATATATCGATAGTCCCGGTTATATCGATACTATTTCTATGGAGCACGAAAAATTACATGCAAACAGGGACTATCGATATATCGACCCTGTCCTCCGTGCGTATATCAATATTTATAACCGGGACTATCGATATATCCGATATCGATATAACGAGACTTTACTGTAGTTAAGATATGGGGAGTCCGAGATATGGCGAGTCCATGAGAATCTCATGTGATTTTCTTCTGCCAGGATAACCATTTGGGAACGATGAATCCTGTACGAGAATGAACTCGCCAGGGAAACAAACAAATAAAATGGCGGTACCCTATGACAACATTTAATCACATTGTCATTAATATTGCATATTTACAAGCACAGTGGCCCACAATCATTGCTCATCAAATCTAGTTACGTGGTACAGACAAAATGGCAAACTGTGACCTTCCTACAATCATACCTTTAGTTTTCAGTCTAAATGCTAAATCCTATTTTCATATACAGTGATACCTCCACATACGAACGCTTAAACTCACAAACAATTCGCCTCACGTTCGCTGACGAACTAGTTTTCGGCGGACAAACCAAACCACACGGCGCCACGGTGGCTGGCGGACTAGTTTTCGTCACCCCCCTTTCTTTGAGTGTGGACGTAGTTTGTTATTGAGAGGAGTACTTTTGCAATTATGGGACCAAAAAAGACAGGCTAGTGTTAAGCCGAGGAGGACACAAAAGAAATGTATGGTCGATCATCAAAAAAACACAAGTTGTGCGTTTGTGTGACGTAGCGTCCCAGCACCAGTACGCAAAGTCGACCGTTGCCAGGTGTGGCTGAGGGTGTTTCTGTGTTGTCTAAGCAACGGTTTCAGGCAATAGAAGAGGTTGAAAAACTTCTGTTGATTTGGATTAACGAAAAGCAGCTAGCTGGGGACAGTGTGAGTGAGGGTATTATCGCCATCAACGACCATCACAAAGGTCAATAAAACGGCTTTATTATACAGTACGGTTTACTTATTTAATTACAATACAATAGCGCATTTATTATACAAAAAAAATGGTTGGGCACTTTCTCCATTATGTTTGACAAAAAATGTATACTTTTGGAAAGTTTTTATCATTGCCCTTTCATTCATTAAGACCAATTTTTAGAGAACATGCATTTCTGGGGTGAAAATGGGGCTTCATAGGGAACTGTTAAGACCACCAAATCCAAGCTAACACTACAATAAGCTTGAGCACAGTTTTAGAGAATGGCACATATACACTACTTTTTTTTCATAAGCTTTCATAATCTGCACACAAGAAGGGGAGGCGAAAAAGTTGGAGAAAAAAAAGAAAAGTGTGATTTCAGCTAATATTTATCTTCATTCTTCTACCATAATAGTATTTATTTTCCGTATTGACTTCTTTTCCTTTCAGTTTTTCCCTTCAAAATGTCACCACAGCGAATCAGTGTCCTCCACCTTTAGAGGTTTGATCCGCATGTTTGTTTTGGCCAAGCTTTTACGTCGGGTGCCCTTCCTGACACAACCTTCTGTATTTATCCAGGCTTGGGACCGGCACAAGAAGACTTTTGTCCCTTTGTGGCTATTTTCCATATTGACTGCTCTCCAAAATTCTCAGCATCGTATTTTCCCTTTTAAAGCATGTAGGATAGCAAAATGTTAGCATCATGACAAGGCTAGCATAAACAAAATTGGCAAGCAAGAATTGCAAGGTTACCGTGACGCAGCACAATGAGGATGAAAGTATTGTGTGGCTTCCACTGCAATTGTCAATGGGCTTCCCATTTAGTATCATACTCTTCTACCTTTGAGGAACTGAAAGTGCTTTGACCCCGTCACCTCAATCGCCCACTGATGAAGCAGCATTACGACACCAGTCTCACCGCCGACGTGATATGACCAATCAACTTGAAACAAGGATTCAATCACACGATATGCTCCAGTTTAACTGAGCAACCCTTAAAGGACAACAGACTCCTCCGGACAAGTTGCGTCCATAATTTGTCGAATCACTTCAAATGACTTCCACTGAGCGCATTTTACAAAGATTCCACCGTATATAGCTATATTTTACTTATTAAGACTATGTAATATAATCTTAGCATACAAACTAGTTTTCGGGAAACACAGGGAGTGTCACAAAGGCTGGCGAACTACTTTTCGGTAGAACACCAAACCACATGGCCAAACAGCGCCACCGTGGCTGCTGGACTACTTTTCCACACCCCCTTTCTCTGAGTCCATGTGTGGTTTGCGCTCAAGTGGATACTTTTGCTTTTTTGGGACCGAAAAAGACTCACCACAGGCTAGTGTTAAGCCGAAGAGGACACAAAAGAAAATTACTGTCGAACAGAAGGAGGAGATAAATGAAAAACACGAAAGAGGTGTGTGTTTGTGTGACGTAGCGTCCCAGTATTCTAAGTCGACCATTGCTACGTGTGGCTAAAGGTTTTTTTCTGTGTTGTTCAAGCAACGATCTCAGGCAATAGAAGAGGTTGAAAAACTTTGATGATTGGATTAACGAAAAGCAGCTCGCGGGGGACAGTGTTAATGATATTATCACCGAAAAAGCACGGCAACTTCACTCGGATATCATCAAGAGGCATCTACATCAACGACCGTCATAAAGGGCAATAAACCGACATTATTATACAGTACAGTTTATTTCTTTAATTACAATACAATAGCACATTTATTATACATACAATAAGGTATATTTTGTGTAGTTGTAAGGCTTATTTAGTAGAAAATTATGTTTTATGGAGACCTGGAAACGGATTATTCTCTTTTTAATGGTTCCCTATGGGGAATTAATGTGTGGAAGACACACTTTTCGCCTTACACACACTTTCTGGGAACCAATTAAGTTCGTAAGCCAAGGTAACACAGTATTTGTGTCATGGGACCACCTTGAAGACAATTAATAATGTACGTTCCATCAGGAGGCTTGGGTCAAGACATGTAAAATTATTAAGATTTAGATTGGAAAACTTTAAAATCTTGATCTCTCCAAAGAAAGGAATTTGCATGTCTTACCTTGTTACAATGCCGTCCGATGCCCATGAGGAAGTTGTCTGGTTTGATATCTCTGTGGATGAAGTTCTTTGTGTGGACATATTCAATTCTGCTGATCATCTAAAACAAAAACGGCACCGATTGGTTATGATGCAGCAATTTCAAACAAATATAAATGTTACCTTAAAGGACAACTGACGTCTCCGGACAAGTTGTGTCCATAATTTGTGCAACATTTACCCCCCCCCCCCATTGCCTCAAAATGGCACGGAATAAATTATTTAATCGATTGCAAACATGTATGCTTTCCGCTTCAGAACGTCTGTGTAAGCTCTCAGCCGTCATCTGTACTTCTTTGAAGGTGTCGGACGTTTCGCTTCTTATCCAAGAAACTTCGTCAGCAAACTAAAGTCTTACTGGTAGTTTAGGCCCTATATATATATCCCTACTGTCCACTCTGAGAGTTTCCTCTTCAGAACTATTTGAATCATATTCATAACTAGATGAGTAACAAGAAAGCGTATTCTCCGAATCTGAAGCCATTGTTTTGATTCTCCAGCAAGGCAAGACGTCTTGGGGTGACACCACGAATAAGGGAAATGAAACTGGCCACTTCCGGTTTCAAATTGAAGTACTTCTTTTTTTTTTTGCAGATTTTGAACACTTTAAGTCATTTTTATTGCCGTTTTGCATTTGTCTAAAAATATCAGCTTGCGTGTTTTGGGTATTTCAGATGCTATAAAACGTTTTTCTGATGTCAGTTAGGAAACAAAAAAGTGATGTCGGTTGTCCTTTAAATTTAGAATTTTGCATCTGTAAGGCATGAAAACAAAATAAAATTTGGACAGCTTTTGTGCACCCTCATTTGCTAGTATTTTAGTATGCAACATAACCATGACAAGAAACTGTAGAACTAGTAAACAGCATGATAAGTTTATTATGTTCTAATTTCAGTTTATTAGTTGGTGAGTGCCATATTGAATGTCAGTTCCGTAACATTCGGCAGTAGTTTAACTGTCGGCTCATTCTAAGTTTTGACGTGACAGTTTGTGGCCCTCTTATTTTGAACCTCGATGATACTGGAAATGTGCAGCCAGAAAAGCTCAGTTAGCATTGACGAGTGACACAAAAACAGGAAAGACTTGTAGTTTAAGTCTTGACAAAAGCAGACGCCTGCTCGTGAGTAGATACGGATTAGAACGCATACATGAATATGAAAGTAAATAGAGGTGAAAGTGGACTTTGCTGAACATTCTCAGAGTGCGGAGAAAAATATATATACAGATAACATCAGACTTACGACCAGCTTGACTTACGACCACCCATACTTACGACCATGACCTCAATTTTAACATTTTTAATTCCACACCTGGCACTGCAACGCGCTGGCAGGCCGGCAACGTGTTCGACAATTTTGGCCAGCCAGCCAGCATCTCACTCGCACAGCAATCGACCGTGTGATGGCGCCAGGGGGGGGGGGAGTTTGCGAGTCATTTAGCCTCCGAGTCTCTATTCAACATTTTGAATGGATTTCGACTTGCGACCATTTGGACTTACGACCGTTTGGTCGCAACGGAACTCAGTTGTAAGTCGGATGTTACCTGTATATACATATACATGTACGCAAACACACACACACACACAGTAATCCCGTTTAAAGAGGTTAGTGGGGACGAGAACACCCCGCTAAATGTGAATACCCACGAAGCAAAACAACAAACTCAAACGCATGTTTGTTCAATGTTGTCAAATATCTCAGTTTCGCGTAGGAACTATCATGAAAATTCGAAAAGTTCAAAATTCCGGGGAAATTGTAGGGCTTTCATCTCGTAAATAGGAAGGAACTTTAATTTTGCCTCTTGATTCCACAGACTCCAATGGTTTTATTCCACACTGTAGCACCGGAAAAGCTAGGCTGACCAAAGTATGACTTTGGAGAGCACTCCCTATGATTTGTTGACAGCAGCAGGAAGTAATCCTTAGCCTTGGTACCCTGTTTACAGGTCCTTGCTAGCAATTAGACGTGGATGAGAATGGCAATGTAAACGTCATTAACTAGAATTTGATTTAGAGGCGGAAAATTGAAAAGCAGATGTACATCCACGTATGCGGTGCGTGGCGTTACATGGCGATAAAATTACAGGGTTTTTGGCGTACTTTCGATCCGCCAATTTTTCATCATCAACATTTTAGAGAAGGTCGAAATAAGGTCATTTACGGTGTAATTTATTTTTGTTACATGAAAGCTGACTATCCCCACTTTATTGTTAATGTTAATCTGCAAGGACTGGTTACCTGGTCTGCAAGCATAAGAACCGTCTTCATGGTGAAGCGTCGAGAGCAGAAGTTGAACAAGTCCTCGAGGCTGGGGCCAAGCAGGTCCATGACTAGGACATTGTAGTCCTTCTCTTGGCCATACCATCTAAATGAGAAACAATTCACCAGGTAAGTTTTTTTAAAGTCACAACTCACATTTGGTAATGAGTACTTGAACACAAGGCTGCTCATCTAACAGCAACCTTCAGGGTTTTCATGATTCATGTTTTTTTTTTTTAATTTACAGTTTTTCCAATCGCAAAATGCAATGCTTATTGGTTCTAATTCGGTTTGAAATTTAGCATTGGGCTCCCAACAGGTTCTGGACCACTACAAATTGTTGATCCATTTCCGTGTTTTTGCAGTGGAAAAAACTTTTCTCATGCCAAGATGAAATGGAAAATATTCCCCAAAATGGCTAGTGGCCATTTTGTCTGACAAACTTGGATATGTGGACATATTAACTTATTTTCCGGTGTATAAGACGCACCAGACTATAAGGCGCACTTTCTGCAGGGATGCATCTGGGAAATTAAAAAAAAAGGGGGTTGGCCCCCTTGTCTGACCAAGGGAGCCAAATTCTAAAATGGATGGATGAACTAGATTGCCAAAGTATACTAAACTGATTGAAACAAACCAAAATACATTCATTGGAGCATGATACAGTAAAGTCTCGTTATATCGATATTCAAGGGAGACCGAAAAAATATCGATATAACCGGGACTATCGATATATCCGACCCTGTTTGCATGTAATTTTCTCCGTGCGTGCATAGAAATAGTATCGATATAACCGGGACTATCGATATATCCGATATCGATATAACCAGACTTTACTGTACTTCTAAATTGCAAATGAAAAAAATATATATTTGAGTAAAATCTATTCTTCTAATAGGTCAATCATTTTAATTCAAGTCAAAAAAATTCTTCATACATAAAATAAACAAACATTTTCAATTTTCTTTAGTTATTACACAATTGAATATGTGCCGTTTTGATATTCGGATTGCATTTACCTTTATTACATTTCACAGCAGCAGTTATGATATTCGATTATCTCTTTCGGTTGTTTCCGGCAGATCATGGAAAAGCCCGAGATAACCATGACTTTGCAACGCACCAAAACAAACGCAAGGTGATTATGTCTGGATATCGCTCTGGCAAGATGGCAGACGACCAAAGTTAAAACCACTGAAGGAAAACGAAAAGTTTTCAATTGCTGTTTAACTAAACTTGTTTCTTTAGCTATTATAACAGAAGAAGGTCATATGTGGTGCGGATCATGTAGCAATATGCGCTAATCGTAATAGACACGCGCCGGTGCTGGTGAAGTGGAGTTACAAAGTTGCGCCAGTGGCTGTCAAAATGGGTCAATAGCGCAAGGGCGCGGCCCAGATGCATGCCTGCAATTGCTATACAAGTTGACGAGTCTTATTTTACTACTTGTCTTACTTTCTTGTGGTCCACTCAAGGAAAATTCATGTCACTTTTTTGTTTCCCGACATCAGAAAAACGTTTTATAGCATCTAAAATACCCAAAACATGCAGTATGATATTTCTATTCAAATGCAAAACACCAATAAAAATGACTTGAAGTGTCCAAAATCAGCAAAAAAATTGAGCTGCGAATTGGGCATTTTCAGAAAGTCCCGCCCCCTTGTTTGTGACGTCACACCAAGACATCTTGCATTGCTGGAGAATCAAAACAATGGCTTCAGATTCGGAGAATATGCTTTCTTGTTATACATCCAGTTATGAATATGATTCAAATAGTTCTGAAGAGGAAAGCATAAATGTTTGCAATCCATTAAAGAATTTATTCCGTGCCATTTTGAGGTAACATTGGGGGGAAATGGATCACCAAAAAAAAGAGGCAGAAAATGGCGACCAAGCTCCGTGTAAGGAATTAATCAGCCCGTTTCCACAGGCTGATAAATTCCTTATATGGAGCTTGGTCGCCCTCTTCAGGCTCTTTTTGGTGCAACATGACGTTTTCAGAGCAAACAAGCACAGCAAAATGCATTGACGTGATGGAAGGACTACTACAGAAGGACTACTACAATGTGTCCTTTTTTCGGTTGTGGGCGTTCCTTCAGTGACGTCACGTACGGACTCATCATCAACTCAAAAACAAGACTTCGGGAATATTCAGCGCGAGTCTTAAAACGTAAAATATAGCTATATGCGGTGGAATCTTTGTAAAATACGCTCAGTAGAAGTCATTTGAAGCCATTTTACAAATCATGGACACAACTTGTCGGGAGATGTCGGTTTTTCTTTCAAGTTATCGGTAAAAAACGAGTTTAATGATTGAAGGAGTTTTGCCTTCCTCAACATCCAAAGCTATAAAGATCCAAGGACATTTTTGTTTGTACTGGCACATTACCACAAGATATGGTATGAAAAACAAGCCCAACGGTGCTTAATTAGCACAGTTATAACCCAAGACTTGCGAAAATAACACAATAAAAATAATCAACTAAGCTAAAGACAATGCTTGACAATGAAAATGATTTTGTTAAATTAAAAAATAGGCTTGAATTAAAGAGTCTTCTTCTTTTCCTTTGGGCTTTTCCCTTCAAGGGGTCGCCACAGCGAATCAGTAACCTCCATCTTCAGAGGTATGATACGCATGTTTGTTTTGGCCCAGCTTTTACGTCGGATGCCCTTCCTGTCACAACCCTCTGTATTTATCCGGGCTTGGGACCGACACAAGAAGACTTATGTCCCCTTGTGGCTACAGAAGAAGCAACTCGCTCAGGAAAAGGCTCCCAAACACAAAATGGTCATCAGCTTGAATTAAAGAGTGTTCAACATTAAAGTTCAACACAGAGGTATGCATAGGCGTGAGGCTATGATGAGAGCCTTGAATAGTTAATATTCATGAAGTCTTCTTTTTGAGTTGACGACCATGCCCTAAGTAACGTCACGGAGGGAACGCCCCTGACCGAGAAAGCGACACACAATGCATTTTGGGTACTTGTTTTCGTCTGAAAACACCGCGGTGATGAAATTAGAAGGAATACTACATAAATAACGCAATGGTGAATCGCGTGTCGCAGCCAATTGCGGTAACACGCATAAAGAAGGTGTAAGTTGACACAAATTCCCAGGAGACAAATCAGCCCATTTCCAACAGAGCTTGTGTCTCAGCACAGAATCACAATGTTGTGATTTCTATCCGAAGTTTGAAGCGGTGGTGTCGTATTGACATTTTGTACATAGTTAGGCCAAGAAAACCGTATAAAATGAATGAATTACGATACTGCAACTCCACAGGTACCCACTTCTGTTCAGCAAATTATGTCGTCTCACAAGGCTGCTAACGCTAACCCACCGCACGACCGAATGATGTATCTCAAACTCTGAAAGTTGTTTTTTTACTGTTTAAATTTAGCAAATTTGTGACTCTAAATCTAGCAAATTTGTGACTTTTCTCAAAATAATACCCCAATATATATACAGTAAAGTCTCGTTATATCGATATCGGATATATCGATAGTCCCGGTTATATCGATATTATTTCTATGCACGCACGGAGAAAATTACATGCAAACAGGGTCGGATATATCGATAGTCCCGGTTATATCGATATTTTTTCGGACTCCCTTGAATATCGATATAACGAGACTTTACTGTATATATATATATATATATATATATATATATATATATATATATATATATATATATATATATATATATATATATATATATATTTCAACCTGGCCGTCATGATCTTCTGTAGAAAACAGGTGATTCTACTACATTGGATTTGAACAACTTTGAATGTCCTAGCGACAATCAACTACTTAGGTGTGAATTGTGCGCGTTGATGACAGTCTTGGGGCTGTAATTCTTATAAAATACAAACAACAGCCGCGGCTAGTGCAAGATGCTAACGTGGCGGTCCGTGTCGTCGCTATTGAGTGGACTCAAATCAATGCCACCTACCTAACCTACGGTTTGTTATTTATTTATTCAGTCATTTATGTATTCATTTTATTTGTATATGTATTTATTTGTATATGCATTTTGTTGTTTATAACGATACACTACATTTTAAGCGTGTTTCAAAGCTCTCAAGGAAACTTTACAGTCACAGACAAGCATAGGTACTATAAATAAAATCCAATCACAAATAGAATGCAATAAATAAAATACAATTATAAATAGAAACAAGAGTTTATTATTAATTGTTGTTTTTTTTTTATTAAGTTGTATTTATTTATTTGCTTATTCATTTATTATTTATGAAGCATTTTTATGTTTTGTGTATTTGTTTATTAAGCCTTTTTATGAATGAACGTAGTTATGTAATAACTATTTTTATGTATTTGCATATTTATTAAGTATTTTTCTTTATTTATTACATACATAAGTATTTCTGTATCTTTCTGTTGTCATATTATTTGTTATTTAGTATTTTTTGTGTTTTTTTACTTTATGTTACTTCCGGGTTGTGTGAACGCTGGAGCGTGTGGCTGCCGCTGCTCACCCGCAGAAAAAAAAATCCTGTGACTGTAAAGTGTCCTTGAGAGTTTTGAAAGGCGCATAGAAATGAAATATTATTAAGATATAATCCTGTCAAAGATGACGCAAGCTAAAGAGTCAACGCTAGGTTGAGGTTGTTGTCGGCCCTTGCTGTGTTCCGCCGCCATTTTCTAACCGAGGAGGAGACATGTTAAGAGCGAGCACAACAAAAGAGGAGCGGCCATTTCCACACATAGCAGCTTTCGCTCGACCCTAACAGCTGTTATTCGCCACAAAACAATACAATCTCCCTGCTACGCTTTTATGACACGACCACTGTGACAAACGCGAGAAAAAAAAGTCATTTCCAAGCTTTGATTGTGTCGTCGGTTGGAGAGCACAGAGCATATATGATAGGCAGACGGCCAGGCCTTCGACACCCAGAATACTCATATAATGACACTTCTCTAATGTATACTAACAATAAATGTACACGAAATACGACTACTGGATAACGTATTCATTGAAAAAGGACTGCAGCAGGAAATATTAATTTCCTTACCGTATGTGTGGAATTCCGACACCACCTTGTAGGATCTTGTAAAGCTTACTTTCGTATAGCAACTGTGGATGTCTTGCTTTCTGCGACTCCAATTTTACCGCTACCTCCTACAAAGGACACGAGGACGGGTGGTAGTTATACTTTCCATCTTGTCATAAAAATTAACTTTGATGACAGCCATTTCCATATTTCAAACAAATATAAACAACCACAGCGAGGTTTCAGCTTCGGCCAATTGAGCAAATCGTGTTTGAAAATCAACTGACGTTGTCGACCTTCAATGTTACGTTGAACAAACAGTGTTATGATGACAATTATGATCCATTACCTCTCCATTTGTGACGTTGATGGCCAAATAGATGTCGCCGAAAGACCCCGATCCAATTTTCCGGACAAGCTTGTATTTCCCACCCACAATAAATTCGGTTTTAGAGCCACTGCTGCTCGCCATCGTATCCACCAAACGATCGGCGTTCGATTTACTTCAAGAAATTGGGCTTTATGTTCAAGCCAAATTAGTCGGCGAAACATAAATGTAATCGTGATCCTTTCGGCGTTGGGGTGGGATACAGACGAGCAGGAAGCTATAATTTGACAAGCAGGCTAATCCGTAAATTAGAGAAAAACATATGCTGCCATCCACAAAAGATCTTCGTTAAAATACGAATTCCTTTAGGATACACTGTATGACGTGGTAGTCCCAACGTATAATTCGATGGAACTCCGAACGGCCTTGTACGAGCAGGCAGTCACGGCTACCTCGAAAAAAAGCAGCTAGTAATGCAGAGGGTTGGCTAAATGTTAGCGCTGTCGCAAGGACAGTCGCTTGTGAAAAAAAGAAAAAAGAACAACCCCCACGCTAAGGGTTAAAAAAAACCAATACAGTTACGCTTCGGACAGGTATCTTTTTTCTATCCGAATATTTCAGTCCTTGATATATATCGGGCTAACTCGGGAGGGGGCCGCGACCATTTGTCCACAGCGTAACCCACTCAATGCGCCATCTTGTCTTCTCTATCCTTTCTCTCTAGTTTCCGTGAGAGAAAATATGCTTGAGTTGGATCGCCCGTGGCGCATTCAGGTGCTATCGGACACCAGGCTATTTCCGATCAACTCGGACTTCAATGACATTTATATGAGGATTAATAATAATAATAATAATAATAATAATAATAATAATAATAATAATACATTTAATTTATAAGCACCTTTCAAAACTCTCAAGGACACTTCACAGTCAAGGGATAATAACTTTTTTTGTGGGTGAGCATCGGCAGCCATTCGCACCACCCGGAAGTGGCGTTTTGACATATTTATCATTAACAACCTGTTTTGGTAATAAATCAATCATCAGTACGGATGAAAATGTGTTACACTAACATGAAATATGTATTTTTTCAACATATTTACATAAAATCAACAATAAAATCAATAATAATAATAATATCGGGCCAAATATGACTTCTGTCGCTATTTTAAGAGTGTGATGAACAAACTCTATTAATTCTTCTTCTTCTTCTTCTTCTTCTTCTTCTTCTTCTTCTTCTTCTTCTTCTTCTTCTTCTTCTTCTTCTTCTTATTATTATTATTATTATTATTATTTTACAGTAAACTGATTTCACTCTACCCGGAAGTAACTCAAACGGTAATATACATTTACATCTTTTTAGAAAGTCGGTTATTGGATGTAAATGTAGGTTGCCCGATAATAAAACGTTTTAAAGGCTTGACAACTAACAACCAAAATATCCAATTTTACGCAAAACGATGCTAAAGAAAAAACAAATTACATAGCAAATACTGAGAGGGATATTGTCAAAGTATTTTTAAAGGACAGTTTTTTTTTACAAATCTTAAAATAAATAATTATGTTTCAATTTAAAAATAAAATAAAAATACGACTGATATATGGCGTGGAAAGCATAACCAATCCAATGGCTCCACCTATGGGCACTGCTTATTTACTCCATAATCTCCGAGTGTCACTGTTGTGGGGCGAAAAGGTTCCTTCTGAAAACAGAAATTACTGTTAATAATAATAATAATAATAATAATAATAATAATAATAATAATAATAATAATAATAATAATAATAATAATACATTTCATTTATAATCGCCTTTTAAAACTCTCAAGGATACTTTACAGTCACAGTTGTGATTGAAATAACGTGGGCAATATTTCGTGTGGTATGTTTACATTGAGAAGAAACATTCAAAATGGCGCATTCGAGAAGATATGATCATTCCAGGTTGAAAATAAAACACACCCCGTGAATAAGCCTGTCATTGGTGTAATAGTTAAATTAGGTTATCAAATGTAAGATCCAATAATCTATGACTCGAGCCGCTCTTCAAGAATTACCAATGATTGATACCATATACAATGTGATGTATATTCAAATAGATCTAAAATAGAGTGAAATGTGAAATTAGGTTGTTTCTGTCACGATTAAAGGACAACCGACACCATTTTTTTTTATGTTTGTTAGGAAACAAAAAAAAATGGTGTCGGTTATCCTTTAAAATTAAATATTTGCTTTTATTTTAATCATTAATGGGCACAATCTTGTGTAGCTCTTAGCCAATTGGGGACGGCTCAAAGCTATTTTTCATGTGAGGCGAGTGGGTAATCACACACCTGTTACCCATCAGGCTAAGCAAAGACATACACCGTTGAAAAGAAATGAAGTTTGTTGCACTGCTCGCTTTTATATTGCTGCTTTCAGGTAAGTTTTCAAACAATTATGTCAGTAAATGTACAGTATCTTATGTCCAACATTATATTATCTGTGTACATTACTTGGAACCTTGGAAGCAGTGGCTCTTGGCAAAAACGGCGATCCACATGTTCAAGATGGACTCATAGAGGTAAGTACAGTGAGACCTCAACTTAGAAACACCTTACAAACTTTTCGTCTTAAGAACTTCTAATTTATGAAAATTAAACGTGATAGTAAGCACTATTTTCACAATACACACCCACCACGGCTGGCGGAGTGATCTTCGGCGGAAGCACACGACCGAACAGCGCTCCAGCCGGCGCTACTTTGCACACCGCCTCTCATTGAATGCACACGTCGACACGTTCAGGGTGTCCGACGCCGAGTACCCGAAGAGGCCTGGGATAAGCTCCAGCACCCCCCCCCCCCCCCCCCGTGACCCTAATGAAAATAAAGTGGTCTGGAAAATGGATGTATGGATGTTAAATGAAATGATCCATCAATCAACTTGTATATGCCCTCTGCCCGTCTCACCACGATGGGTGCAGAGCTTTCAGCCGCTCTGCTCCCAAACTTTGGAACTCTTTCAAATTTCACCTCAAAACCCACTTGTTTAAACTTGCTTCCATGGTCTAGTTTAATATCTGATATTTTATTATTTATTGTTTTATTCATGGTTTTATTGTTTCATGTATTGTGTTTTTATTGTAAAGTGTCCTTTGGTGTTCAGAAAGGCTTGTAAATTAAATGTATTCTTATGATAAAAACAACTTCCCATCTGTGTCAAGCCTGCCTGTGAGAACTATGTGGGCAGCGTTTGCTCCAAGGAGCTGGATCCGGTATGCGGCAGCGATGGACATACATACTCCACTGAGTGTATTCTCTGCCTGGAAAATAGGTATGTCGCGTCCGTCTCTCTACTGGATATCCACATACAGTGGGGCCTTGGCTTACGAACTTAATTGGTTCCCAGACAGAGTGTGGAAGGCGAAAAGTGTGTAACCCAAAAAATAATTTCCCATAGGAAACCATTAAAATGAGAATAATCCGTTCCCAGGTGTCCATAAAATATAATTTTCAAGTAAATAAGCCTTAAAGGACAACCAGCATCAGTTTTTTTGTTTCCTAACTGACATCAGAAAAACATTTTAAAAGGTAAAATAGGAATATTCGTAAAATACGCTCAGTAGAAGTCATTTGAATCCATTTTACAAATTATGGACACAACTTGTCCGGAGATGTCGGTTGTCCTTTAAAACTACACACAATATACCTTATTCTATGTATAATAAATGTGCTATTGTATTGTAATGAAAGAAATACACTGCACTGTATAATAAAGTCACTTTATTTACATTTGTGATGGTCGTTGATAGCTCTTAATTGACACCTGTTGCTTTCTGACTTGTAATGTCTTACGAAACTGAGGCATCACATTATATTCATCATGTTGATGATTCATGTATAGACACCCTCTGTTGCATAAACTTAAACTTTTTTTGTCGCCAACAGAATAAAGATGAAGAAAGTGAAGGTGGCACACAAGGGATGGTGCAGTCAGTAATCGAATGTGGTGCTGTGTCATGCGATCATGAAAAATACACCTTCTCAATAAAGCTATGAACATTTACCATGAGGTTGGTCCATTTAAAGGACAACCGACATATCCGGACAAGTTACGTCCATAATTTGTAAAATGACTTCAAATGACTTACTGAGCGTATTTTACGAATATTCCACTATATTATTTTACGTTTTAAGACTGGCGCTGAATAGTCAGGAAGTCTTGTTTTTGAGTTGGTGACGAGTCCGTACGTGACGTCACTGAAGGACCGCCCCTGACCAAGAAAGCGACACACAATGCATTTTGCGGTACTTTGTTTGGTCTGAAAACATCGTGTTGATGGCGATGAATTAGAAGGAAAACGACATAAATAATGTTCTGGTGAATCGTGTGTGGTAGCCGATTGCGGTAACACGCATAAAGAAGGTGTAAGTTGACACAAATTACCAGCGGACAAATCAGCCCATTTCCAACGGAGCTTATGCGCCATCTTATGCATTTTCTCGGCGCTACATTGGACTCCAGACGGCTCGAATTGATACGGAATGACTTCTTTAATGGATTGCATACATTTATGCTTTCTTCTTCACAACTATTTGAATCATATTCATAACTGGATGAGTGACAGGAAAGCATCCTCTCCGAATCTGAACTCTCTGAAGCCATTGTTTTGATTCTGGAGCAAGGCAGTGTGTGACTAATAGTGACGTACGAACAAGGGGGCGGGACTTTCTGAATCTCCCCAGTTCCGAGCTCATTTTGTGGCAGTTTTGGGACACAAAGTCATTTTTATTGGTGTTTTGCATTTGACTAAAAGTATCAGTTTGTTACTAAAAGTATCTTTGGGTATTTTAGATGCTATAATTTTTTTGTATTATAGGTTAGGGTTAGGGTAGGATAATTTTTTTGTATTATAATTATATAATATAATTGTATTATAATATTTTTCTGATGTCAGTTAGAAAACAAAAAAATGGTGTCGGTTGTCCTTGCATTTTGTCCTTGCATTTTCTATGTAGATCTGTCTCGTTTCTATTCATAATTGTGTTTTATTTATTGTATTCTGTTTATCCTTATATTTATTTATTATTGTATCGATGCTTGTCTGTGACTGTAAAATGTCCTTGAGAGCTTTGAAAGGCGCTTGAAATTAAATTTATTATTCATATTATTATTAATACATGTAAATTTACCAAATCCGTGTAGGGTCCGCAACATCGCGGATTTTCGTCTATCGCGGGTGGTCCCGGGCCGCATTAACCGCGCTAAACGAGGGCTTACTACAGTAATGCATACAGTAATGCCACTGCAGATACCACAGAATGTGACTGCGCCAAAAATATAACCTTACGGATCTTTATTGGAGTTGCGCTCGGTATTGATTAGAAAATATATCAGGAGGAACAGGGGGGCAAGGGCTATTTATGGTCAACATACTCTTGACGCAATCGCGTAGCAGTTCCTGTCAATACCTGGATGAGGCGGATCCGCACCTCAAGCAGTTTTCTCACCCACGGCTCGTACCAGGTACCATACGAAGCTCAAACCTTCACTTAGAGGTTTTTAAATCCGAATGGTGACGGAAAAAAAGGAGCCTGCCTAACGTCGGACGACGAGGAGGAAAAAAAAGGGAAGGGGAGGTGGGCTTGGTCACCGCATCTGTTGCCTGGGTGAATTCATCATGTGCTAGCGTCCATCCGGCCAGCTGGAGTCAACGATAACGTTTTTCTGTTTTAATTTTTTAATGGAAAAACACGAATGGCGTCGAGTGTAAATTGATAGAATGCGTCGAATGTAAACCATCGACCCACTAAATGGTGGGGCAAAAGCCATCGAAGGGCGAAGGCGGACCTGGATGTGGAGGAATGGCTATAGCGACGGCAGCTAGCCTTGCCTGCTAGCTTCATCCGCTGTTAGCATCGCCGCGGCTGAGCTAACATGGACTCGTGCTTGCCCGTCAAGCTCAAAGCGGTCGGAGACAAACAAATAAAAATGATTCCACTGAATTGTTCAGCCAGCTAGGGCTATCATGGAGTCTTTCCTGCAGATCGCTCCCCACTCTCTGGCCATCGTGCTGTCCAGAGTCGTGGCCGGGGAGACGATGGGGGCGGCCGGAGTGTCAGAGAGCGACGCGCTGCCGAGACACCACACGGGCTATGAGATCTTTGCCGATTTCAAAGCGGAAAACACTCAGCATCACGTATGGAATCAAAGGATTACCGAGGCCGTCGCTGACACTTTCTTTCTGGGATGGATAGACGAGCATGTGCTGCTTATCCAGGGGAAGGAGGACCACCTGGAAGCACTGAGGGAGGGATGGATGCGGAGGTCACTCAACCCGCCCCGGGGATTCACCATCAAATATCTGGGTAAGTAAGCCTTCCGTAGACGTGCTTCATCTCATTATTTTTTTTAATTATACACTGATAAATTGGCTTACGATCTTAATTGGTTCCCAGACAGAGTGTGTAAGGCGAAAAGTGTGTATCCCAAAAATTAATTCACCATAGATAATAATTAAAATGAGAATAATCCGTTCCCAGGTCCCCATAAAACATCATTTTCTACTTTCTAATTTAATTTTCTAAGCCTTAAAACTACACAAAATATATCTTATTTATGTATAATAAATGTGATATGGTATTATAATTAAAGAAATAAACTGTACTGTATAATAAAGTCATTTTATTTACCTTTGTGATGGTCGTTGATGGCTTGATGGAATGGAGTGGCCGGTTTCATCAGCATTAAACACTTGATGAGGAACGTAGTCTTCTTCTTTCACCATCTTGAGGAATGATCCCTTGTAGGTGCTTTGTCTGTGATAATTTTATCTAGTTCCTCATCAATTGTGTTCTGTTTAGCTGGGTTTTTGCATCAAGTGTACAGATGGCTTGTGCGGGTAATTTGTGGAGCCTGATTGATGGGAATTTTAACCTTGCAGTCTACACTCTGCCTTTGAACTATCAAAGTTGAAATGAGTCCAAATGTCACTGTTTTCTATCCATTTTCTCATGTTTAAACCACCTCCCCTCACTGCTACGTTCTTGACCAATCACGTGGCTTTAACCAAAGACTGGGGGCGGGGACATAAAGAAAAAGTCGCTGCCATTTCCTTGTTAGGAGAACGGGCTCGTTTGCGAACGACACATCACTCATTGTGGCGCTCCGTGTGTATCCTGAAAAATAGTTCATATGCCAAGGTAAACTTTTCATAAATTTAAGGTTCGTAAACCGAAAAGTTCATAAGCCAAGGGTTTCGTAAACCGAGGTATCGCAGTACATTTTATTTGAAAGCAATTTTCACAGTACAGTGAGACCTCAACTTACGAACTTAATTGGTTTCCAAACAGAGTGTGTAAGGCGAAAAGTGTGTGTCTCAAAAAACAGTTTCCCATAGAAAACCATTAAAATGGGAATAATCCGTTCCCGGGTTTCCATAAAATATACTTTTCAACTAAATAAGCCTTAAAACTACACACAACATACCTTATTCTATGTATAATAATTGTGCTATTGTATTGTAATGAAAGAAATACACTGAATTCTATCATAAAGTCACTTTATTTACATTTGTGATGGTCATTTATGGCTTGATGGAATGGCGTTGGAGGTCAAAGGTCAAAGGGAATTGCTGTTTGGAAAGAGAGGCGCATTACATGAGGACTGTAATTAAAGAAATAAACTGTGCTGTAAAATAAAGTTTTACTTACCTTTTTGATGGTCGTTGATGGCTTATGGAAGGAGAGTCACCTTCCATAAGGACTGTTGGTAACTTAACCTCTGGTGCTGTTCGGTCGTGTGCTTCCGCCGAAGATCACTCCGTCAGCCGTGGTGGGTGTGTATTATGAAAATAGTGCTTATTATAAGGTTTCATTTTCAGAAATTTGACATTTGTAAGACGAAAAGTTTGTAAGTTAAGATGTTTGTAAGTTGAGGTCTCACTGTACAGTACAGTAATCCCTTGCTACTTCGCGGCCCTTGATGCATCATGTTTTTTTTTTTTCTAACCTAAAAAAACAAAAGGCCGCAAATAGCAGCGAAAGTCAGTACAGTACAGTACTGTCACTTGCTTCCAAATACAGGTAACATCCGAGTTACGACCGTAGTTACGACCACTCGTACTTACGACCACGACCTCCAAACCCTTTTTTTTTAATTCTATGCCTCCTGGCACCGCAACACGCAAGCATCCGTCAACGCGTACTACAATTTTGGCCAGCCAGCATGTCACACACATGCACAGCAATGCGTGACTACACTCAATACAGTAGTTATACAGTGCAGATACCATCTCGGCAACATCTCCTGTAGTACTGTCGGAAGTCGAATAAATCAGGAGAGCAATGGTATGAGATCTGCATTTAGTGTCAATATTTATTTATCTAGCTATCCAGCTATCTAGCTAGCTATCTCACGACCTATCTATTTGCTATTTGCTATCTAGCTCCCTGGCCAACTATCTTGCTAGCTATCTATCAGCTATATAGCTAGCTAGCTGGATGGTTAGCTATCTAGCTAGCTAGCCATTAGCTATTTATTGGCTAGATAGCTAGCCTTCTATCTATTTGAGTTACTTCCGGGTTGAGTGAACGCTGACGCGTGTGACTGGCGCTGCTCGCCCACAGAAAAACTTATCTTTGACCTTGAGAGATTTGAAAGGCACTTATAAATGAAATACAGTGTATTATTATTATTATTTATATTATTATTATTACTGTACAATGCTTTTTTTCCTTCGGCGTTTGCCTGAGTTAGCGCGTGTGTGTCGGGCGACCTCTTTTGGCCGTTAGCAGTGAGAGCAGGGTAAGTATAACATTTATGAATGAACTGTACAGTAAACAGTTTTGTATACATTACAGGTACAGTTATACAGTAATAAAAATCGATAATCCGAAATATAAAATGATAAAAATGACACAAAAAGTTAAATAAATGAATCGTAAACAGTTTTCTATATAATAGTATTCAATAGAAAATGTTGCTCAAAAACAACAGATTGACATCGTATCCTATCCTGTCGCGTAAACGTGACGTCGGCCATTTTGAATGGATTTCGACTTACGACCGTTTGACTTACGACCATTTTCTCGGAACGAAACCCAGTCGTAACTCGGATGTTACTTGTATACACCAATGTGCAATACCATTTAGATTTTTTGTCATTTTGGGCGCCATCTTGTGCATTTTCTGGTTGCTACATTGCTGTAATTGACGGCTCGAATTGATATCGGAGGACTCCTTTAATCGATTGCAAACATTCATGTTTTCCTCTTCGGAACTATTTGAATCATATTCCTATCAATGACAAAAACCCTAGCACTGGAGTGAACACATTTTTTGCACATCAAAATGGCAGTCAATGAGTTAACATTGGTCACCAAATGGTCTTTAAAAAATGCCCATTGTGTCCCTGTCATGGAGGCAGCTGTCTACTTTGAGTCATGGCTAGTACAATGTTGGTACTGATAGCAAAGCAAATGCGCTAGCAAGCATGACACCAGACACAAACTGCCTATTGCCCGCGTTGCTTCCTGAGTCGCAGCATTTGGTCATCAATTCACCTTTTGTGTGTTTTCTATTAGCGATGTGTCGTACGCGAACGAGCCGGCTCTTAGAGCCGGATCTCTGAAGTGAACGAAGAGAACCGGCTTTTAAATTGGAGCCGACTTGCCCCTCCTTCTATTCCCCGCCCTCAGGCTTTCTGATTCTGAAAACACTTTCTCAAAGAATCATATCTTAAAGGACAACCGACACCTGTGGACAAGTTGTGTCCATAATTTGTAAAATGGCTTCAAATGTCTTCTACGGAGCGTATTTTACAAAGATTCCACCGCATATAGCTATATTTTATGTTTTAAGACTCGCGCTGAATATTCAGGAAGTCTTGTTTTTGAGTTGGTGACGAGTCCGTACGTGACGTCACTGAAGGAACGGCCCTGATTGAGAAAGCGACACACAATGCATTTTGGGTACTTTGTTTGGTCTGAACACTTCGTGTTGATCCGTGTTGATGGCGAAATTAGGAAAACACATAAATAACGCAATGGTAAATCGTTGTGTGTTGCACCAAGACTACTATTTGATACTAGTTGGCACAAATTCCCAGCGGACAAATCAGCCCATTTCCAACGGAGCTTGGGCGCCATCTTGTGCGTTTTCTGGGACGCTACATTGGAGTCCTGACGGCTCGAATTGATACGGAATTACTTCTTTAATCGATTGCAAACATGTATGCTTTCCTCTTCAGAACTATTGGAATCATATTCATAACTGGATGAATAACAAGAAAGCATCTTTTTCCAAATCTGAACTCTCTGAAGCCATTGTTTTGATTCTCGAGCAAGACAAAGACGTCCTGGCGTGACATCACAAACAAGGGGGCGGGACCTTCTGACACTCGTCATCTCCGAGGTCATTTTGAAGTAGTTTTGGGACACTTTAAGTCATTTTTTTTTTGGTGTTTTGCATTTTGACTAAAAATATCATCCTGCTTGTTTCGGGTCTTTTAGATGCTATAAAACGTTTTTTTCTGACGTCAGTTAGGAAACAAAATAATGGTGTCGTTGTCCTTGAAGCAACAACAAAGAACAAACAAACTAAGGAGCCATTTTGGAGACAAAAGAGCCGGATCTTTTAAGTGAGCCGAGCTAAAAGAACCAGCTCTTTGAAAGGAACCGGAATTCACATCACTATTTCCTATGAACGGGCAGAAGCCTCCAGTTTTTGTCAGAAAAAGGGAGGGGATATGGGGGTGGGCTCATAGGAATCCTACCCCCCCTCTCCCCTTACTCCTCTCCCGGATTGCCCCTCCTCTCCGCCCTCCTCTTCCACAACATTGAACACGACGGGTTTAGAAAGCAGACGAGAGAGCGAGGTGAAGGGTTGAAAAACGTAAGACAAAGAGAAGCAGAAGGCCGTTTTCGCCGCCGTTCGGGATTTAATACTGATTTGTCCATCGTCCCTCGGTTCGGATGTTGTAGTGTCACGTATGACACCTTTTTCCACCCGCTGGATCATAGCATCGTTTGTCAACGAACTCCTGGATGGATGGATGTTGAACTAGAGGAGCATATTTGGGGTTTTTGTTGTCCCTCTTCTTTTGTATTCTCACGCCCTCCCTCCTTTGCTTGGCTGTTTTTTTTTTGGGGGGGGGGGTTGATACAACGGATTCCCTTACCCAGAGACCCCCTTTGACCCATTTCCCCCAAAAAACATAGTCGACTTGATGTTTGCGAATTGATCGAAAACAGACTGTTTCTGTAGACCGCTCAGTTGTTATTCAAGAAGACTCTGAATGGACCCGTCCGTCCATCTCTGAATCAAATCTAACCGAGGATTATTTTTTGCTCATTTCACCAACAACATGTCCGTGAATGTCCTTCTCTTTGAATCGCAAAATGGTGGCGGTTTGTTTTTCATTCATTGACTCGAACGACTGCTTCTGCAAAATGGAATTTACGTGATAAGCTATAGCCAGGAAGAATCGCTCTCGTCGATCTGTTAGTAGTCTACCAAAAACCAACGTGGCGAGGATGAAGAAGACACATAGTAGCACACTGAGGCGCGTTTGGCCCAGTTCGGAAGTGTCAGAGCGGTTACGGTCGCCGGCAGTCAATTCGGAACCTTCGAGGATCAGACGCTCCCGAAGTGAAAAGGACTACAGAATCCACAAACACAGGAAAAGAAACCACTATCCTGCACAGTCCGCGTGTCAGAGTCCACCTGCTTACTTTCTCACAGGTATTGTGCGCACGTCGCTTAGACGGACGGTCTTCTTTGAGATTTGGTAGAACTTTGGAACAGTTATTGACTCACTTCATTTGCCATTATTTTTTTTAGAACAGTGATACCTCAACTTACGAACTTATAATAATAATAATAATAATAATGATACATTTCACTTCTGAGCCCCTTTCAAAACTCTCAAGGTCACTTTACAGACACAGACTTAGTTTTTCCGTGAGTGAGCAGCGGCAGCCACACGCGCCAGCGTTCACTCAGAATCAGAATCATCTTTATTGCCAAGTATGTAGAACACACAAGGAATTTGTTCCTTGTGTTCCAGGTTGTTTGTCAACCCGGAATTACACAAAAAGATAGAAAGCTAGCTAGATAGCTAATAGATAGCTAGATAGCTAATATGTTTCCTGACTCAAATAGCTAGCTAGGTAGCTAGATAGATAATAGATAGCTAGCTATCTAGATAGCTAATAGATTAGTCCCACAAGGGGGAAAATTTGCTCATAACACAATTTTGCTAATGCAATTCGCAAATTTGCTAATAACTCAAAAAGATAGAAAGCTTGCTAGCTAGCTAATAGATAGATATCTAATGGCTAGCATATAGATAGCAAATAGATAGCTAGCTAGATAGCGAGCTGGATAACTAGTTAGCAAATAGATAGCTAGCAAGGTAGCCAGCTAGCTAGCTAGCTAGATAGCCAATAGATAGATATCTAATAGATAGCAAATAGATAGCTAGCAAGGTAGCCAGCTAGATAGCTAGCTAGATAGCCAATAGATAGATACCATATAAATAGCTAGCTAGATAACTAGTTAGCAAATAGATATCAAATAGATAGTTAGCAAGGTAGCCAGCTAGATAGCTAGCTAGATAGCCAATCGATAGATATCTAAGAGATAGCTTATAGATAGCAAATAGATAGCTAGCTAGGTAGCCAGCTAGATAGCCAATAGATAGATATTTAAGAGATAGCTTATAGATAGAAAATAGATAGCTACCTAGGTAGCCAGCTAGATAACTAGTTATCAAATAGATAGCTAGCAAGGTAGCCAGCTAGATAGCACCTTATTTTCTAAAATAGCAATTTTCTGTTTTTTGTTGTTTCTAAAATGGCGACCGTCAAGACTTCTTACTTAATTGGTTCCCAGAAAGTGTGTGTAAGGTGAAAAGTTTGTCTACCAAACATTTATTTCCCATAAGAAACCATTAAAACGAGAACAATCCGTTCCCAGGTCCCCATAAAACATCATTTTCCACAAAATAAGCCTTAAAATTACGCAAACTATACCTTATTTTATGTATAATAAATGTGCTATGGTATTATAATTACAGAAATGAACTGTACTGCATAATAAAGTCGTTTTATTTACCTTTGTGATGATGTAGTTGCCTCTTGATGACATCCAAGTGAAGTCGCCGTGCTTTCTCGGCGATAATACCCTCACTCACACTGTCCCCTGCTAGCTCCTT
The DNA here is from genome assembly GCF_051943395.1 of Hippocampus bargibanti. Taxonomy (NCBI): domain Eukaryota; kingdom Metazoa; phylum Chordata; class Actinopteri; order Syngnathiformes; family Syngnathidae; genus Hippocampus; species Hippocampus bargibanti. The sequence continues at coordinate 35,377,826 of NC_142735.1, read as the reverse complement.
TTCGTTCATCCAAATCAACAGAAGTTTTTCAACCTCTTCTATTGCCTGAGACCGTTGCTTAGACAACACAGAAACACCCTTAGCCACGCGTAGCAATGGTCGACTTAGCATACTGGTAGTGGGACGATAAGTCATACAAACGCACACCTCGTTCGTGATCTTCTTCTGCTCGACCGTAAAATGTCTTTTTAGGCTTCACACTAGCCTGTGGTGGGGTCTTTTTTGGTCCCATAAAAGCATAATAACAAAAGTACTCCACTCGATAACAAACCAAATCTGCACTCTAAGAAAGGGGGTGACGAAAACTAGTCCACCAGCCACCGTGGCGCCGTGTGGTTTGGTTCGTCCGCCAAAAACTAGTTTGTATACCAACATTATAATCCTCTGAATTTAATGTTCGAAAGATGAAAAGTTTGTTAGCTAAAATGTTCATTAGCCGAGGTATCACTGTATTATTATTATTATTTTTTTACAAATGAGTCTTATTTTTGTCATGCAATTTAAATAATATGAAAAACTGGTGCCTTGAGGAGAACGGAGTATGACTGCTCTATAGTTAGCTGATCAGAGTTGTTGCCATGGATACAATCCAGCACGTTAGACAGGTTACCGCGAGTCTGATTGGTTCCGTTTGCTCTATGTGGTATTTCCCTTGTTTGCACTTGCGGCTGTGAGTCAAAATGAGCATGTATGGAATCAAATATTTCTAGAATCAAGACTTTTATTAGGGTGGCGTGTGGTCATCGACTAGTTAGCTTGGCTACCTCCATGTGCGGATTCGGATTCTGGCTCCGGCCATCCGATAGGAATTTGGATGTTCTCCCCATGTCTGGGTGAGTTTTCTGCAGGTAATCCGGTTTCCTCCCACATTCCTCACTACAAAAATAAATTGTAATCTATTTAAATCAGTCACTGCCAGACGATGTGTCCACTCCAGTACCCAGGGTTTTAGTCATCGTCACTCAAATTCCAGGACTCACAGAATATTGAGTTTAAGGACGACATAAACATTCAATCTAGCGTAAGAAACCTTCGACTCTCTTTTTTTCATCCGAAAAAAAAAGAGTCAATTAGGTAGTGATAACGATTAGACAGAATAAGAAGTTATCATATTTAAAAGTTTCATGCTGTTGTATGCTTAGTCAACACTTGTAACTCAATACACAATTGAAGCACAGACAACCTGGGGTCAATCTGAGGTCAACAGACACAGCAAGTTAAACGGTCAGCTTCACAAGAGTAATTTAGGACTTGGGGAACTCCTTATCACAGGAGCAATTTAGGACTTCAAACTCCTTATTACAAGAAGACGTCATGAGCCCAGTTACAAAAAATCATCAGTTCATGGAAAACACAATGTTTTATTGCTTACAGCTCTTGGTGCTCAGAACGTCCAGAGGTGCGCTATTATAATCAAGAAAACTATGCTTTACTAATGTATCACTTTAATTTGCATGTACTCTCAATAAATAGCTTGGCAGAGGGGCGCAGAATTCAGACGTATGTCATGGAGGACTGTGTTTCCTGCCGGCAGTAGGGACAATCTTTCTGATTCAGAGTCTCTGTCCACAGTGTCTGACTGTCATATCTCTGGTAGGTAGTTAGGTAGGTAGGTTGGTAGGTAGGTAGGTAGGTAGGTAGGTTGGTAGGTAGGTAGGTAGGTAGGTAGGTAGGTAGGTTGGTTGGTTGGTAGGTAGGTAGGTAGGTAGGTAGGTTGGTAGGTAGGTAGGTAGGTTGGTAGGTAGGTAGGTAGGTAGGTAGGTAGGTTGGTAGGTAGGTAGGTTGGTAGGTCGGTAGGTAGGTAGGTAGGTAGGTTGGTTGGTTGGTAGGTAGGTTGGTTGGTAGGTAGGTAGGTAGGTAGGTAGGTTGGTAGGTAGGTAGGTTGGTAGGTAGGTAGGTAGGTAGGTAGGTTGGTAGGTAGGTAGGTAGGTTGGTAGGTTGGTAGGTAGGTAGGTAGGTAGGTAGGTTGGTAGGTTGGTAGGTAGGTAGGTAGGTTGGTAGGTTGGTAGGTAGGTAGGTAGGTAGGTAGGTAGGTAGGTAGGTTGGTAGGTAGGTAGGTAGGTTGGTAGTTAGGTAGGTAGGTAGGTAGGTAGGTTGGTAGGTAGGTAGGTAGGTTGGTAGGTAGGTAGGTAGGTTGGTAGGTAGGTAGGTTGGTTGGTTGGTAGGTAGGTAGGTAGGTAGGTTGGTAGGTTGGTAGGTAGGTAGGTTGGTAGGTAGGTAGGTAGGTTAGTAGGTAGGTTGGTAGGTAGGTAGGTTGGTAGGTAGGTAGGTAGGTTGGTAGGTGGGTAGGTAGGTAGGTAGGTAGGTTGGTAGGTAGGTTGGTAGGTAGGTAGGTAGGTAGGTAGGTAGGTAGGTAGGTAGGTTGGTAGGTAGGTAGCTAGGTTGGTAGGTAGGTAGGTAGGTAGGTAGGTTGGTAGGTAGGTAGGTAGGTAGGTAGGTAGGTAGGTAGGTAGGTAGGTTGGTAGGTAGGTAGGCTCTAGCATCCCCGGCGACCCTAGTGAGGATTTAAGCGGTCTGGAAAATGGATGGCTGGATTGATGAATGGATGGATGGATCTATTGACTAGGCGACCCGGTCGTGGAATGGTTAGCACCATCTTGGTTCTTTGATGCAGAATTCCTCAAAGCAACTCCTCCGGGAACATGGCCCACGCCACATCAAGTCAAGTCAAAGTCAAAGTCAGCTTTATTGTCAAATATGCTAATATGCATGACATACAGTACTGATATCTTGTCGTGGTTGGTTGTTTCAGAATCCATATACTAGTAGCAGCAGTAGATTCGGTCACCTCTTTCCCACCCTAAGCAGGAGAGAAACGGTCATAAAACATGTACAGTGATACCTTGGCTTACAAACTTAATTGGTTCCCAGACAGAGTTTGTAAGGCAAAAAGTGTGTATTCCAAAAAATAATATTCCATTGGAAACCATTAAAATGACAATAATCCGTTCCCAGGTCCCCATAAAACATAATTTTCTTTTTAATTTTTAATTTTCTAAGCCTTAAAACTACACAAAATATACAGTAAAGTCTCGTTATATCGATATACAAGGGAGTCCGAAAAAATATCGATATAACCGGGACTATCGATATATCCGATATCGATATAACGAGACTTTACTGTATCTTATTTTATGTCTAATAAATGTGCTATGGTATTATAATTAAATAAATAAACTGTACTGTATAATAAAGTCGTTTTAGTGACCTTTGTGATGGTCGTTGATGGCTTGATGGAATGGAGTGGCCGCTTTCATTAGCATTAAACACTTGATGAGGAACGTAGCCATCTTCTTTCACCATCTTGAGGAATGATCCCTTGTAGGTGCTTTCTCTGCGATCATTTTACCTAGTTCCTCATCAATTGTATTCTGTTTAGCTGGGTTGATAGCTCTTTGCATCAAGTGTGCTGATGGCTTGTGCGGGTTATTTATGGAGTCTAATCGATGGGATATTTTAACCTTGCAGTCTACACTATGCGTTTGCACTATCAAAGTTGAAACGAGTCCAAATGTCACTGTTTTCTCTCCATTTTCTCACTCCCTCTCTGTCGTCTGCCTGTCTCTTTAATGTTTAAACCACCTCCCATCACTGCTGCGTTCTTGACCAATCACGTGGCTTTAACCGAAGACTGGGCGCAGGGAATAGAGGACAAAAACAAGCCGGCTGCCATTTTCCTGTTAGAACAGGCTCGTTTGCGAACGACATATCACTCATTATGGCAGCTCCGTGTGTATCCCGAAAAATAGTTCATATGCCAAGGTAAAATTTTCATCTTTTGCATTTTCTGGATGCTACATTCGAGTCCAGGCGGCTCGAATTGATATGGAAGGACTTCTTTAATGGATTGCAAACATTTATGCTTTCCTCTTCAGAACTATTTGAATCATATTCATAACAGGATGAGGAACAAAGAAAACATCTTTTCCGAATCTGAACTCTCTGAAGCCATTGTTTTGATTCTGGAGCAAGGCAGTTTGTGAAGGAGTATCCTGGCGTGACGTCACGAACAAGTGGGCGGGACTTTCTGAATCTGCCCAGTTTTGAGCTCATTTCGTGGCAGTTTTGGGACACTTGAAGTCATTTTTATTGATGTTTTGCATTTGACTAAAAATATCAGCCTGCACGTTTTGGCTATTTTAGATGCTATAAAACGTTTTTCTTGATGTCAGTTAGGAAACAAAAAAAATGGTGTCGGTTGTCCTTTAATTCTAACCAACTCAATGGAATAACTTGGTGATGGGGTGTTGAGATTTTTAAACAGCTGACTTGTGCATGTAAGCGGTCTTAAAGATGTAACAAAGCGTGTTTTGTACGGAGACAAACAATGCAGATAAGCTCGACTTTGTGCTCTGACTTTTACCCTACATACAAATATATGCATGTCGCAGAGTCAGAAGAAGATTCATTCAATTCAACTGCAAATGCTGCTGACTTTTATCTACTATAAAATGTTTTGCAATTGAAAATGTAAGTAAATATGTGTACTGCTATCATTTGACTAAAAAATATCAGCCTGCGTGTTTTGGGTATTTCAGATGCTATAAAACGTTTTTCTGATGTCAGTTAGGAAATAAAAAAAAGGGTGTAGGTTGTCCTTTAAAGAGTTAATAGCGACGGGGGAAGAAGCTGTTTAAATGTCTGCTGGATTTGGTGCGTCTGAGGGGAGTCGTTGGAAAAGGTGGTGAGCAGGGTGCGGAGGGTCCGGTATGATTTTCCATGCCCCCTTGTAGGTAGGTAGGTAGGTAGGTAGGTAGGTTGGTTGGTAGGTTGGTAGGTTGGTAGGTAGGTAGGTTGGTTGGTAGGTAGGTAGGTAGGTTGGTAGGTAGGTAGGTTGGTTGGTAGGTAGGTAGGTAGGTAGGTAGGTAGGTAGGTTGGTAGGTAGGTAGGTTGGTAGGTAGGTTGGTAGGTTGGTAGGTAGGTTGGTAGGTAGGTAGGTTGGTAGGTAGGTAGGTAGGTTGGTAGGTTGGTAGGTAGGTAGGTAGGTAGGTTGGTAGGTAGGTTGGTAGGTAGGTAGGTAGGTAGGTAGGTAGGTAGGTAGGTAGGTTGGTAGGTAGGTAGGTAGGTTGGTAGGTAGGTAGGTAGGTAGGTAGGTTGGTAGGTAGGTTGGTAGGTAGGTAGGTAGGTAGGTTGGTAGGTAGGTTGGTAGGTAGGTAGGCTCTAGCATCCCCGGCGACCCTAGTGAGGATTTAAGCGGTCTGGAAAATGGATGGCTGGATTGATGAATGGATGGATGGATCTATTGACTAGGCGACCCGGTCGTGGAATGGTTAGCACCATCTTGGTTCTTTGATGCAGAATTCCTCAAAGCAACTCCTCCGGGAACATGGCCCACGCCACATCAAGTCAAGTCAAAGTCAAAGTCAGCTTTATTGTCAAATATGCTAATATGCATGACATACAGTACTGATATCTTGTCGTGGTTGGTTGTTTCAGAATCCATATACTAGTAGATTCGGTCACCTGTTTCCCACCCTAAGCAGGAGAGAAACGGTCATAAAACATGCACAGTGATACCTTGGCTTACAAACTTAATTGGTTCCCAGACAGAGTTTGTAAGGCAAAAAGTGTGTATCCCAAAAAATAATATTCCATTGGAAACCATTAAAATGACAATAATCCGTTCCCAGGTCCCCATAAAACATAATTTTCTTTTTAATTTTTAATTTTCTAAGCCTTAAAACTACACAAAATATACAGTAAAGTCTCGTTATATCGATATACAAGGGAGTCCGAAAAAATATCGATATAACCGGGACTATCGATATATCCGATATCGATATAACGAGACTTTACTGTATCTTATTTTATGTCTAATAAATGTGCTATGGTATTATAATTAAATAAATAAACTGTACTGTATAATAAAGTCGTTTTAGTGACCTTTGTGATGGTCGTTGATGGCTTGATGGAATGGAGTGGCCGCTTTCATTAGCATTAAACACTTGATGAGGAACGTAGCCTTCTTCTTTCACCATCTTGAGGAATGATCCCTTGTAGGTGCTTTCTCTGCGATCATTTTACCTAGTTCCTCATCAATTGTGTTCTGTTTAGCTGGGTTGATAGCTCTTTGCATCAAGTGTGCTGATGGCTTGTGCGGGTCATTTATGGAGTCTAATCGATGGGATATTTTAACCTTGCAGTCTTCACTATGCGTTTGGACTATCAAAGTTGAAACGAGTCCAAATGTCACTGTTTTCCATATCCATCTTCTCACTCCCTCTCTGTCGTCTGCCTGTCTCTTTAATGTTTAAACCACCTCCCATCACTGCTGCGTTCTTGACCAATCACGTGGCTTTAACCGAAGACTGGGCGCAGGGAATAGAGGACAAAAACAAGCCGGCTGCCATTTTCCTGTTAGAACAGGCTCGTTTGCGAACGACATATCACTCATTATGGCAGCTCCGTGTGTATCCCGAAAAATAGTTCATATGCCAAGGTAAAATTTTCATCTTTTGCATTTTCTGGATGCTACATTCGAGTCCAGGCGGCTCGAATTGATATGGAAGGACTTCTTTAATGGATTGCAAACATTTATGCTTTCCTCTTCAGAACTATTTGAATCATATTCATAACAGGATGAGTAACAAAGAAAACATCTTTTCCGAATCTGAACTCTCTGAAGCCATTGTTTTGATTCTGGAGCAAGGCAGTTTGTGAAGGAGTATCCTGGCGTGACGTCACGAACAAGTGGGCGGGACTTTCTGAATCTGCCCAGTTTTGAGCTCATTTCGTGGCAGTTTTGGGACACTTGAAGTCATTTTTATTGATGTTTTGCATTTGACTAAAAATATCAGCCTGCACGTTTTGGCTATTTTAGATGCTATAAAACGTTTTTCTTGATGTCAGTTAGGAAACAAAAAAAATGGTGTCGGTTGTCCTTTAATTCTAACCAACTCAATGGAATAACTTGGTGATGGGGTGTTGAGATTTTTAAACAGCTGACTTGTGCATGTAAGCGGTCTTAAAGATGTAACAAAGCGTGTTTTGTACGGAGACAAACAATGCAGATAAGCTCGACTTTGTGCTCTGACTTTTCCCCTACATACAAATATATGCATGTCGCAGAGTCAGAAGAAGATTCATTCAATTCAACTGCAAATGCTGCTGACTTTTATCTACTATAAAATGTTTTGCAATTGAAAATGTAAGTAAATATGTGTACTGCTATCATTTGACTAAAAAATATCAGCCTGCGTGTTTTGGCTATTTCAGATGCTATAAAACGTTTTTCTGATGTCAGTTAGGAAACAAAAAAAAAGGTGTCTGTTGTCCTTTAAAGAGTTAATAGCGACGGGGGAAGAAGCTGTTTAAATGTCTGCTGGATTTGGTGCGTCTGAGGGGAGTCGTTGGAAAAGGTGGTGAGCAGGGTGCGGAGGGTCCGGTATGATTTTCCATGCCCCCTTGTTTTGATTCTTGCAGTGTTAAATATGTGTTAAGTATCGCCAAGTATGTAGAACACACAAGGAATTTGTCTCCGGTAGAACACGCTGCACTAGTATCATCATTAAAAAAAAATTTCAAGGAGGCACTATACAATTCTATTTTTGGTGAGACTGTTTAGAGAGTTAAACAGTAGGATTTTCCCCGCCCTTGTTTGGATTCTTGCAGTGTGCAAGTCCACTAGAGTGTCTAGGGTGGCGCCAAAGATTTTTCTTGCGCCGTCCTAACTGTCCGTCAAAGTCTTATTTTGTGAATAAGAATAAGAATAATTTTAAATTTAAAACAGATTCTTATCTTACAGTGTATTTTCGGTGTTCAAATACCTGACATGTTTCAATACAACATGACATGTTAATACAACTAATAATAATAATAAGAAGAAGACTATAATAAGAAGAATATAATAAGAATAATATAATAAAAATAATATAATAAGAATAATTAATAATACAATAATAAATTTCATTTATAAGCGCCTTTCAAAACTCTCATGGTCACTTTTCGCTTATATTATTATTATTATTATTATTCAGTCACAGGTTTTCCCACAAGTTTTTCTGTGGGTGAGCAGCGGCAGCCACACGCGCCAGCGTTCACTCAACCCAGAAGTAAGTCAAATAGATAGAAAGCTAGCTTGCTAATAGATAGCTAATAGATAGCCAGCTAGATAGCTATATAAGTAATAGATAGCTAGCTCAATAGCTAGCCAGATAGCTAATATATAGCAAAAAGATAGCAAATACTTTATAAATGAACCATTTATGATGCAACTCTTTCAAAACCCCACAAGAATTTGGTGTATTTACGTGCGCGTCCTACATCCACTAGTTCGAGTCCTCAAACTGGGTCACACCAGAACCCCAGAACGCTGCAGTGTCGCGACATCAGGCTGCCATGGAGATTTTTTTTTTCTCTCTTAGCCCATTCGAGCACACGCTTTAGAGTTTTACAAAAAAAGGGAAGCAACCTGGGATTGCATTGTCATGGCAACCTTCTCAGCAGACCCCTCTTCCACTAGCTTGTGTGTCAGTGAGCATTACACAGTGGTGGGGGGGGGGTTGCGGATGCAGAATGAGGCGGTATGTGATTGGTCACACCCCCTTGTCTTTGTGTGGCGCGGAGGATTGTGGGTAGTAGACCTTGTCTCAATGTGTGTGTGTGTGTGTGTGTGTGTATGTGCTTGTGAGAACAGTGAAAGACGTAACAAGCTAGTCTAGCGTGTGTTTGCTGGGGGCGGGGGAGGAGCACAGTGCGCGTGTGTGTCTATGTGTGAGAAAAGAGAACCTACTAAGCATCAGGAACAACTGCTTTTAAAACGGACTTATTTTTCGACATAAATCGGCACACGATTAACCGAGGTATGAATCTACCCTGCCGGATATCATCTTTATATTTGTATTTTTTTTTTCGCTGCCACTTAGACTCTACCATATGATGTAGTTAGCTTCTGGTTAGCAACCGATGCTAGTTAGCGTGGTGAGCGTAACGTAGCGTCGCGTCACAGCTGAGCAAAAGCCCGATTGGAAGTGACAGATAGATCGATTATGCCCACACGTATGTGCGTTACATGTTGCCGTGGAACGAAGTAGGTCGAATTGTAAGAGATGTAAAATGAATGAGGGAGGCAGAGCATGACAAAAGGAAAGGAAGGGGGGGGGGGTGTGGTTTAGTCGTGTGGACAAAGGAGGCCGGCCGATTGTTTACTACCACTGCAGTGAGAGGACATGGACGATCAATGCTTTCTTTTCCCCATCCTGCTTTTAAGCATTCTTTTATCTCCCCCCCCCCCATCGCTTTGTGTCAACAGAATAACACTCGCGTTCACTACCCAGTTTTCATCTTTTCACCTGTTTTTTCCCCATATTCTCATTTTCCGACAATCGCTGTCTCTCTTTTACACCAACTGCTTTTAGGGGGGGGGGGGAGTAGTAAAAAATGGAGTACGCATTGCTGCAGGCTAACAGCTGCTACGCCAAAATGGCTCTTCTTTATTTGTAGCTCGTTCCTTTTACTGAAAGAGACATTTGAAATGCCGATGAAATACATGTACAGTGATACCTCAGCTTACGAACTTAATTTGTTCCCGGGAAGTGTTTGTAAGGCGAAAAGTTCGTCTGCCAAACATTTATTTCCCATAAGAAACCATTAAAAATGAGAATAAGCCGTTCCCAGGTCGCCATAAAACATATTTTCTACTAAATAGGCCTTAAAGGACAACCGACGTCACTTTTTTGTTTCCTAACTGACGCTTTATAGCATCTAAAATACCCAAAACACGCAGTATGATATTTTTATTCAAATGCAAAACACCAATAAAAATGACTTAAAGTGTCCAAAATCTGCAAAAAAAATGGAGCTGCGAATTGGGCATTTTCAGAAAGTCCCGCCCCCAGCTCGTGACGTCACGCCACATCTTGCATTGCTGGAGAATCAAAACAATGGCTTCAGATTCGGAGAATATGCTTTCTTGTTACTCATCCAGTTATGAATATGATTCAAATAGTTCTGAAGAGGAAAGCATACATGTTTGCAATCGATTAAAGAATTTATTCCGTGTCATTTTGAGGCATCTGGACTGCAGTCGCGGAAAATGGCAACCTCTTGTAGACATGACAGTGTATTGCGTTTACACAGGCTGATAAATTCCTTATATGGAGCTTGGACTCCCCCTTCTGGCGCAACACGAGGTTTTCAGACCGAACAAGCATTGACGTGATGGAAGGACTGCTACAATGTGTCCTTTTTTTCGGTCAGGGGCGTTCCTTCAGTGACGTCACATACGGACTCGTCACCAACTCAAAAACAACACTTCCGGAATATTCAGCGCGAGTCTTAAAACGTGAAATATAGCTAGCTATATGCGATGGAATCTTTGTAAAATACGCTCAGTAGAAGTCATTTGAAGCCATTTCTCTGTTTGTTTAGTAGTTAGCAAAGCTAAATATAGCTTTTCTTTTTAAACACAAATTGGTTTCCACACTGTAAAGTTTCCTTGAGAGTTTTGAAAGGCGCTTGTAAACTAAATGAATTATTATTATTATTTCTCACTTATTGACAAACAGCACGTCTGAAACCAAACTTTCAAAGTAAACACCAAGATGATATTTGACATTGAACGGGCCAATGAGTTATTGCCAGTCGCATACTTTTATTCTTCATTCATTTATTCAGCTATTCTGGCTGCTAACTGCTAATCCGTTAGCATTGTACTACTGAATAAGAAGCACTAAAATGTCCATACCTGCTAACAATGCTAATCGCACTAAGCGCCACTTCTCGAGAGGATTTTATTGCGTGAAATAAGATATTTTAAGGATGTTGTTTGCCATAAAAACAATATTTAACTCATTATTTTTTTGTATTTGCAGATATTTTATGCAAGCCTTTTTTGTTTGTTATTGTTATTGTTTTTAACTTTTCAGCTGCTGTTGTTACAATCTTCAAGTCAAGTCAGGAAACATATGAGCTATCTAGCTAGCTAACTGGCTATTAGCAGGCTGGTTTGCTATCTATTAGCTATCTATTTGGTTGGCTATCTAGCTATTAGCTATCTATCTAGCTGGCTGTTAGCTATCTAGCTAGCTGCTGTCTGGCTAGCTATTAGCTGTTTAGCTGGCTTGCTATTAGCTATATATCTGGTTAGCTATTAGCTGGCTATCTGGCTCGATATTAGCTATCTGGCTCGCTATTAGCTGTCTAGCTAGCTATCTATTTGAGTCAGGAAACACATTAACTATCTAGCTATCCATTAGCGAGCTGGCTAGCTATCTAGCTAGCGTTCTATCTATTGGAGTTATTCCGGGTTGAGTGAATGCTGGCATGTGTGGCTGCCGCTGCTCACCCACAGAAAAGAATTATCCTGTGACTGTAAAGTGACCGCGAGAGTTTTGATTTTTCCAGACTCATCAAAATAGATCCTGTTCCTGTTGCCTGTTAATGATGATGACTCCTCTTTTGACAGGTGATGTGTCGCCTATCAGTATGTCCCCGATTAGCCAATCCCAGTTCATCCCTCTGGGAGAAGTACTGGTATTGGCTATCTCTGCTATGAACTCTGCACACAAGCCTGTCACCCAGGAGGCCCTGACGGAACACCTGCAGACATGTTTTCCAGGTAAGACTACTTGACACAAGGTATAAAGCTGAGAGGCTGTTAGCTCGACTTTACATTGCTTTGCCCCCTCAAAAATAAGTCAATTAAAGGACAACCGACACCATTTTTTTTTGTTTCCTAACTGACATCAGAAAAACGTTTTATAGCATCTAAAATGCCCAAAACACGCAGGCTGATATTTTTAGTCAAATGCAAAACATCAATAAAAATGACTTATACAAAATGAGGTTGAAACTCAGAAAACCCCGCCCCCTTGTTCGTGACGTCACGCCAGGATACTCCTTCACAAACTGCCTTGCTCCAGAATCAAAACAATGGCTTCAAAAAGTTCAGATTCGGAAAAAGATGCCTACTTGTTATTCATCCAGTTATGAATATGATTCAAATAGTTCTGAAGAGGAAAGCATACATGTTTGCAATCGATTAAAGAAAGGCTTTCTGGATCAACTCGAGCCATCTGGACTCCAATGTAGCGCCCAGAAAATGCACAAGATGGCGCACAAGCTCTGTTGGAAATGGGCTGATTTGCCTGCTGGGAATTTGTGTCACCTTCTTTATGCGTGTTACCGCAATTGGCTGCGACACACAACGATTCACCACCGCGTTATTTCTGTAGTTTTCCTTCTAATTTCGCCATCAACACTGTGTTTTCAGATGAAAAAAAGTACCCAAAATGCATTGCGTGTCGCTTTGTCGGGTAGGGGCGTTCCTTCCGTGACGTCACTGAGGAGTGGACTTATCCAGACCTCACAAATGCAATGAAACAGGAATGTGTGTGTGTGTGTGCGTGCGCCCAGTTTCATGCATGCATACTGCACTGCAGCAGCTTGTCTGTGTGCATCAAGTTGCATCATCCTGCCTCGGCCAAGTGGCTGCCGTGATGTAAGTGTCAGTAATACCGGCTGACTGATAAAGTGAAGATAGGAAGAGAGATGAACAAGTTAAGAGGGAGCAGATTCGAGCAATCTGGCTCATAAATAATAATATTGCCGTTAGACATTTCGCTTGTAGGGTTTGACTGTAGTAAAAAAAAAAAAAAACTCTATTTTTCGGTGTATATGATCCACCCAAAAGCCTTGATTTTCTTCCAAAGATGACCCTGCGTCTTATACGCCGGTGTGCCTTACATGTGAAGTGATATTGAGCCACAACAGGTCTCACAACGCCTGTCAGCAGCCATCGACTCCATTTCCCCTTTGTAGAAGAAGTAGTGCATAACCCCACCCTTTACTGTGGCGCCTTATGTGGTGTGCACTATATTTGGAAAATTTAGATATAATTATACAGTGAGACCTCAACTTACGAACTTAATTGGTTCCCAGACAGAGTGTGTAAGGCGAAAAGTGTGTATCTCAAATGGGAATAATCCGTTCCCGGGTTTCCATGAAATATACTTTTCAACTAAATAAGCCTTAAAACTACACACAACATACCTTATTCTATGTATAATAAATGTGCTATTGTATTGTAATGAAAGAAATACACTGAATAGTATCATAAAGTCACTTTATTTACATTTGTGATGGTCATTTATGGCTTGATGGAATGGCGTTGGAGGTCGAAGGTCAAAAGGAATTGCTGTTTGGAAAGAGAGGTGCATTACATGACGACTGTAATTAAAGAAATAAACTGTGCTGTAAAATAAAGTTTTATTGACCTTTTTGATGGTCGTTGATGGCTTATGGAAGGAGAGTCACCTTCCATAAGGACTGTTGGTGCTGTTCGGTCGTGTGCTTCCGCCGAAGATCACTCCGCCAGCCGTGGTGGGTGTGTATTATGAAAATAGTGCTTATTATAAGGTTTATTTTTCATAAATTTGACGTTTGTAAGACAAAATGTTTGTAAGTTGAGGTGTTTGTAAGTTGAGGTCTCACTGTATTATATTTTAAATTTTATTCATTGAAGGTGGGCCTTATACTCCAGGGAGCCTTATACAGGTAACATCCGAGTTACGACCGCGTTCCGTTCTGACAAAACGGTCGTAAGTCAAATGGTCGTAAGTCGAAATCCATTCAAAATGACCGACAGGATACTACACGATGTCAATCTGTTGTTTTTAAGCAACATTTTCTATTGTATACTTTTCTATACCAAATTGTTCACAGTTCGTTTATACATTTTAGAACTGTCAGTGCCATTTTTCTCATTTTATATTTCATATTATCGATTTTTATTACTGCATAACTGTACCTGTGATGTATACAAAACTGTTGACTGTACAGTTCATTTATAAATTTTATACTTACCGTTTAGTGTTGTTTTTATCATTTTACATTGCATATTATCGATTTTTATTACTGTATAACTACCTTTAATGTATACCACAGGTCTCAAAGTCAAGGCCCGCCACATCATTTTTTTCGGCCCGCGAAAGCAAATCAAACTTGTTAAATTCCATGATGATTGCTAAAATCTGAGCCAAAATTTCATATTTTTGGATGTCAACCACAATAAAAGTCATTATTCTTGACTTCAGATTTGAAAACGAGTTATTCATTAATTTGCTGTGTGCTCTATATGTAATATTTGAAGGGATTTAAACATTCTAATGGGTTCCCCAAAGTCATAACGGCCCTCGAGAGGAAACCATAACTACAATGTGGCCCGCGGCAAAAAAATGACTTTGACACCCCTGATGTATACAAAACTGTTTACTATATACAGTAAAGTCTCGTTATATCGATATTCAAGCGAGTCCGAAAAAATATCGATATAACCGGGACTATCGATATATCCAACCCTGTTTGCATGTAATTTTCTCCGTGCGTGCATAGAAATAGTATCGATATAACCGGGACTATCGATATATCCGATATCGATATAACGAGACTTTACTGTAGTTCATTTATAAATGTTATACTTACCCTGCTTTCCTTGCTAACGGCCAGAAGAGGTCGTCCGACACACACGCTCAGACTCAGGCGGACGCCTTAGGAAAAAAGCATTGTACGGTACAACGGGAGATGTTGTAGTGTATGAGTGTAGTCACGCATTGCTGTGCAAGTGTGTGACATGCAGGCTGGCCAAAACCGTAGTACGCGTTGCCAGCTGCTTGTGCGTTAAGGTGCAGGCGTAAAATTTTAAAAAAGGGTCTAGCGGTCGTGGTCGTAACTCGGATGTTACCTGTATATGGCAAAAAAAATGAAAATACCCCATTCACTGGGTGTGCGGCGTATACTCCGGTGCGCCTTATACACCGGAAAATACGGTACATAAATCCACCTTGCCTAAAGTCATCTTGGCTTGGGTAGGCTGCACGTTATTTGTGACCTGAATGAGGACCAGCGCCACTGGAACTTGATCCATACCAATGATAATGAGATGAATTTCTAACGCTTCTCTTTATGGCTATGCAAATCCCCGAATGATTGCATGAGTATGAATCCAACTAATTCTTGTTTCAACCTTTTCTCAGGTGTTCCCACCCCAACGGAGGAGGTCCTGCACCACACGCTGAACATGTTGGCCCGTGAACGCAAGATCTACCCGACACCCGACGGATATTTTATCGTAACTCCTCAAACTTACTTCATCACCCCAAGCCTAATCCGAACCAGTTCCAAGTGGTACCACTTAGACGAGCGATCCACTGACCGGCACCAACAGCATCAACACCAGAATCAGCAGCAGAATCAGCAGACTCAGTGCACCTCCCCCCTCTCCGGCACCATCACCCCATCCACTTCCGGCGGTGTGCGAGATCGAAGTCACCCAAAGTCCAACCAGAACCACGGCGGGGGAGGTGGTGTGGCGGACTCCTTTTTCAACACCTACCGCGGAGACGACCTCCCCGGTCACCACACAACTCTGCAGCTCAGATCCCCCAAAGACCACCGGGAGGCCTATTCGTCCCCGCGTTCCCCACAGTCGCCTCCTCAGCCGGCGGGAGGCACCACGGAGAAGAGCCGCAGCGCTCTCGGGTTCCCCTTCAAGACGGACACGCTCACAAAGCATCGTGGAGGAGGAGGAGGCGGAGCTGGCACCGGCGAGCTCGAGAAGCAACCGGGAGGCGGTACGGCCAGTCGTAAGTTTGGATTGAAGCTGTTCCGTCTGAGCTTTAAAAAGGACAAGACCAAGCAGCTGGCCACCTTCTCGGCACAGTTCCCTCCCGAGGAGTGGCCCCTCCGCGACGAAGAGACACCCAGCCAGCTCCCGCGTCACATCGAGATGGAGATCATCCGCAGAATCAACCCCGACCTCACCGTGGAGAACCTTGCCCGGCATACGGCGGTCATGAAGCGCCTTGAGGAGGAGCGTGCACAGAGGAGCAAGGCATCATCAGCCAATCACAGTTCAAGGAGCAGAAGGAGTGGCGGAAGACACAGGAAGCAATCTCAGACCAAACTTAGCCGCTCGCATAGTAAGACCAGGGTGACTCGGGGTGAGCAGAGCGAGAGTTCCCATTTGGAAGTAACGGACAGGGACTATCGAGCTTACTCGTCGTCGCTGGCTCGCTCGCCGAGGGAACACGCCCTGGCCGCCGAGCGGCAACGGACGCGTCTTCATCTGGCACATAGCAACCCCAACATCCTGGACTCCTCCCACCTTCCCGTCACGCCGGAATGGGACGTGTCCGGAGAGCTGGCCAAACGACGGACAGAAATGCCTTTCCCCGAGCCCAGCCACGGCCCGTCGGCGCACCACTCCAAAGTCCACCGCTCGCACTCGCATACGCAGGAGAGGAAGTCGAGGAACGAACGCAGCGACAAAGCCAAGGAACGCTCCAGATCCATGGAAAATTCAAAAGGACCTCTCGGAGTCGGCTTAATAGGACCACCCGGTTACTACGATGACCGAAGCCGCTACTACACTGACGACGGGAGCTTACGAGCCAATCAGAGCTCTTGTCACTACCCTCGTGCCACTCCTCCCTCGGCGAAGCAGCCCGCGGAGTCCCTTGTGATCGATGGCGGGAGGAGTTTAGAGAAATGTAAAAGTCGGGACAGTCTGCCGGCGTACTCTCCGAAACCACAGCACAACTCCGTCCCCCCCGATGGCTACTTCCAGTGCTCCGGTTCGTCCGAAGCTGCGCTCACAGCCCCGAGCCCTCTGGGAACTCTTGGCAAAAGTAGCCAGGAGGGCTTGAAAATGGCCTTTGCCGACAGGCAAACGCCGCATCCTCCGGAATTGAAGGAAGACTTTTCCAAAGTGGGACCTAAAGGTGGCAGCCTGCCTCCAATACCTCTATCCACGCCAGATCCTGCTGTTTCCAGTGCGCGACCTCCCCACGGCGCCTCCTGTGCTCAAGAGAAACACAAGGAGATTTTTAGTAAAGACACCCTCTTCAAGCCACCTCCTAGCCTTCCTTTACCGGGATACAGCTCCTTGAGGAAAACCCCAGTCCTCGCAACCTCCACTCTGTCCTCATCCTGCGACGCACTTGATTCCCAGGAGGCCTTCGATGCCCCCAAACCTCTTATCGCGACTCCCTCTGCTCCCATCCAAGGGAGTGAACCTTCAACCGGTGCTGCCGAGGCCTCCTTCGACTATTACAATGTTTCAGACGACGACGAAATCGAGGAAGGGGGAACCAAAAGTCGAGGAGAGGATGGCAAAACCGGCGGAGGTGGTATCGGGATGGGAGGCGGTGGTGCAGGTACGATGCAGTGGCTCTTGGAGCGAGAGAAGGAGAGGGATCTCCAGAGAAGATTTGAAAGAACCCTCACCTTCCCTGGTGCTAAGGAGAACCTTCCGGAACCCAGTCAGAATCACCAGTCGGCGCATTCCGCCAGACTGGACAGTATGGACTCGAGCTCGGTGACTGTTGACAGCGGATTCAACTCGCCAAGGTAACGATTATGCTCCATTTACGATATACAGTGATACACTTGATGCAAAAAGCTATCGACCCAGCTAAACAGAACACAATTGATGAGGAACTAGATAAAATTATCACAGAGAAAGCACCTACAGAGGATCATTCCTCAAGATGGTGAAATAAGAAGGTTACGTTCCTCATCAAGTGTTTAATGCTGATGAGACCGGCCACTCCATTCCATTAAGCCATCAACGACCATCACCAAGGTAAATAAAATGATTTTATTATACAGTACAGTTTATTTCTTTAATTATAATACCATAGCACATTTATTAGACATAAAATAAAGTATATTTTGTGTAGTTTTAAGGCTTAGAACATTAGAAAGTAGAAAATGATGTTTTATGGCAGGGGTGTCAAAGTCATTTTTGTAGTTACGGTTTCCTCTCGAGGGCCGTTATGAATTTGGGGAAGCCATTAGAATGTTTAAATCCCTTCAAATATTACATATGGAGCTCACAGCAAATTAATGAATAACTCGTTTTCAAATCTGAAGTCAAGAATAATGACTTTTATTGTGGTTGACATCCAAAAATATGAAATTTTGGCTCAGATTTTAGCAATCATCATGGAATTTAACAAGTTTGATTTGCTTTCGCGGGCCGAAAAAAAATGAGGTGGCGGGCCGGATTTGGCCCGCGGGCCTTGACTTTGACACCTGTGTTTTATGGGGACCCGGGAACGGATTATGCTCATTTTAATGGTTTCCTATGGGAAATCATTTTTTGAGATACACACTTTCGCCTTACACCCTCTGTCTGGGAACCAACTAAGTTCGTAAGCCAAGGTATCACTGTATGTTCTCTTTCCTGACTGTCGGTCTCTTAGCTATTTTGACTCGTCTGTCTTACACTACTTCCATCCCTTCACGTTCCGTTCCAGAACGAGGGAAAGCCTTGCATCCAACACCTCGTCCATCGTGGAGAGTAACCGCCGGCAGAATTTGGCTCTGAGTCCAGGCCACCTCGGTCTTACAAATAGCAACGGCCCCCCTTTCTCATTCCGCGCCATCCCCGAACCAGCTGGCGGCCAACCGGAAAAACTCCAAAAGCCCAACGCTTGCCTTGCATCAATCACCAGCGTCTAGAGGCCGTGGACCAAGGACCGGATCGAGTCCTACCCTAAGGACTGTTAAAAACACGCAGACTGTCACGTTGACTGAATCAGTGGAGCTGCCGCAAGACCACTGTGGAACTAAAGTTGTGAATATACGCATCAACACATTCTTATAACAACAACAACAACAACAAAATGAGACCACCATGAGACTGCTTCTCTCACACACTTACACAAACCATACCAGTGGCCAGACTAACCATGTCATTTCATAGCCTTGTCTTCACACACCGCTGTTGTGTTCTTTCACTTTCTTGACTTCTAACTGTGTGGGTGGGTGTGCGTGCGGGTGTGTGTGTGTTTACCAGTAATCTGGAATCTCAGGTCATATCATTCCAGTCAAATTTCAGACGCTCCATAATCAACGTCCGATGGCGTGTTTACACACTTAAAAAAAAAAAAAAGGTCCGAGGCTCTGCTAACTATCGCCACTGATCCACTTTCGGCGCACTTTGTCTCATCAGTTTACTTGAAAGTTGTCATTAGTTATCAAGAACGCTGAGGCATACAGAGGGTATGAGGTATGAAATCGTACCCAAAAAGTTCTTTTGAGGTCAACCCTGTTACAGGCGTTTAAAGGACAACCGACACCATTTTTTTTTTGTTTCCTAACTGACATCAGAAAAACGTTTTCGAGCATCTAAAATACCCAAAACACGCAGGCTGATATTTTTTGTCAGATGCAAAGCACCAATAAAAATTACTTGGTGTCCCAAAACTGCCACAAAATGAGCTCGAAACTGGGGAGATTCAGAAAGTCCCGCCCCCTTGTTCGTGACGTCACGCCAGGATACTCCTTCACAAACTGCCTTGCTCCAGAATCAAAACAATGGCTTCAGAGAGTTCAGATTCGGAGAAGATGCTTTCTTGTTACTCATCCAGTTATGAATACGATTCAAATAGTTCTGAAGAGGAAAGCGTACATGTTTGCAATCGATTAAAGAAGTCCTTCCGTATCAATTCGAGCCGTCTGGACTCCAATGTAGCGCCTAGAAAATGCACAAGATGGCGCACAAGCTCTGTTGGAAATGGACTGATTTGCCCGCTGGGAATTTGTGTGAACTTCCAACTTCTTTATAATAATAATAACAATAATAATAATAATAATAATAATAATAATAATAATAATAATAATAATAATACATTTTATTTCAAGCGCCTTTCAAAACACCCACGGACACTTTACAATAAAAACAATAAAACAAAGAACATAACAATAAAACCATAAGTAAAATGATACATAATAAAATATATGCGTGTTACCGCAATTGACTGCGACACACGAATCACCATTGCGTTATTTCTGTAGTTTTCCTTCTAATTTCGCCATCAACACGTTGTTTTCATACAAAAAACAAGTACCCAAAATGCATTGTGTGTCGCTTTGTCGGTCAGGGGCGTTCCCTCTGTGACGTCACGTCAGGCATCGTCATCAACTCGAAAACAAAACTTCCTGAATATTCAGCGCGAGTCTTAAAACATAAAATATAGCTCTATGCGGTGGAATCTTTGTCAAATACGCTCAGTAGAAGTCATTTGAAGTGATTTTACAAATTATGGACGCAACTTGTCCGGAGATGTCGGTTGTGCTTTAAAAGGCTGCCCACTAGTGACGATTTCACCTACGTACTCATGGCAGTGGTTAAGTACGCCATGTACGAATTGTATTGGTTTCACGTAAGACTGAGCAGGAGGACACTGATTCGTTTGGGTCATCTTATGTGCTAGATAGATTTTCAAGCCTGAGCTGAAAATCATGTGGTACTATGTCTGTGTAAGCTCTCACTCGTACAGGAGCGGTCCATCGCTGAAAAGGTTTCTTCAGTCGTCATCTGTACTTTTTTGAAGGTGTCGGACGTTTCGCTTCTTATTCGAGATGCTTCTTCAGCGAACTAAAGTCTTACTGGTAGTTTCGGCCCTATATGTATATATCCCTACTGTCCAGACCTGGTGGTGCCGGACTGTGCTATGATACGTCCCTGCTCTCAGGTTGGGGGGAGCAGAGGACTACTCCTGCGGATTGTTCCTATTGTCCTGACTAACGACTGGCCTGATTGCCCCACTTGCTCCGGTATCACCTCATCGGTTGTCTGGACAGTAGGTATATGTCTGGACAGTAGGTATATATAAATAGGGCCGAAACTACCAGTAAGACTTTAGTTTGCTGAAGAAGCATCTTGGATAAGAAGCGAAACGTCCGACACCTTCAAAGAAGTACAGATGACGGCTGAAGAAACCTTTTCATCCATGTGGTACTATGACTGCAGTCGTAGTCCTCATCCTTCTGCAGGCTCAGGGTGTTTGTCAGCCATCCTGATAGTGTCGTCCTACAGGTTCCTCTTCAACTACCTCCACAACAGCAAAAACACAGCCCCCCTCTGTGCTTTCCATGTTCTCACTGTCATCAGTCTCTGGCCTGTGAATGTCTACGCGTACATTTGGGACACACTAAACATCCAATTGCTGGAGCCCCCTGGCCTTTTCATTTCCATTTGTTCGTCAACTGTTATAGCGTAGCTGCTAATGGACGAGTTCTCTCGAACAACTACTGTATCTTTATCTTATAAGACCTTGTGGTACGTCTGTGTAAGCTCTTAGTCGTACAGGAGTGGTCCATCGATGAAAAGGTTTCTTTAGCCGTCATCTGTACTTCTTTGAAGGTGTCGGATGTTTCGCTTCTTATCCAAGAAGCTTTGTCAGCGAACTAAAGTCTTACTGCTAGTTTCGGCCCTATATACTATATACAGTCAAGTCTCGTTATATCGGTTATATCGATAGTACTGCTTATTACGATACTATTTCTATGAACGCAAGGAGAAAATTTACATGCCGCAGGATCAGATATATCGATAGTCCGGTTATATCGATATTTTTTCTGAGTCCCTGGAATATCGCTAAAACGAGACTTTACGGTACTATATACCTACTGTTTGGGTAACGTCCGGACAGTAGGGATATATATATAGTGTTCTTCAGATCTTCGAATGAAGAGTGAAAAGTCCGACGCCTTCAAAGAAGTACAGATGACGGCTGCAGAACCCTTTTCCTCGATTTTTCTTCTAAGGCAGGGGTGTCCAAAGTCGGTCCTCGAGGGCCGCCGTCCTGCCTGTGTTCCAGCTCTACCAGGAGCAACGCACCTGATTCAAATCATCAGGACCATTTTGATGCTGCTTCAGAGCTGGCTGATGAGCTGATCATTTGAATCAGGTGTGTTGCCCCTCGGGGAGTTGGAAAACAGGCAGGATAGCGGCCCTCGAGGACCGACTTTGGAGACCCCTGCTCTATGAGAATGGTCATAAGCTGGACCTACAATAGCCTGTTCTTTCAATTCGAAACCGGTATAGTTGACTCTCTCTTCTCCCATGACTTTTTTGAGGCCTTCACCTCTTCTGTAAAATTGCAATACTGTACTGTACCAGTAATCTTGGATCAACCACTGAGTTCACGGTCGCAATGATACGTTCGATTCATATCCATTGACCACATTTCAAGGGTTTAACTCCACCTGTAAAATTGGGCTGTCATCCCTTGTAGGGTGAAGGTCAAGGAGGTTCTGGACCTCATGTCTGCTATTTGCACTGATCCCCCGGCCCCAATTCTCCCCGCCGACGACTGTCCCACGGGCCTTCCATCAAGTCTCTTGCCAGCCGCAGATCATATGTAAGCGTCCATCAACATCTCCACTGACGGTCCATTCAAATGTCTTCCCTTCACATCAGCCGTGGGTTCTTAAAAAAAAAAAAAACACAATAACATTGCTTCAATTGGTGAGATACCTGTAAATGATGTTTATCTGTCATGCCTAGTCAACTAATTTAAACAATAAAAAAAAGAGGGATTTTTAAAAAAAATGTCTATAATATCTGGAAATCCCTTTGATGTTAGTACTGGTGTTACCATTGTTGTAGTGTATGTGATACCCTATGGGGATTGTGTTACTTTTTAAGATAATAAAATAATGATGTTTGGTTACACTGCTCTGTTGTTTTAATTACTGCTCAAAATATTGAAACGGGTTAATGTTTTATTTTACATCAATACACATGATATGTATGAAGAAGGAGATCATCGAAAAAACATGAACGAAGTGTGCGTTTGTGTAACTTAGCGTCACAGTACGACCATCGCTATATGTGTCTGTGTTAGCTCTCAGTCGTACAGATGTGGTCCATCGATGAGAAAAGCTTTCTTGCTTTTATTTTGGTACCGCCTCACTTCCGGGCCCCTCCTGTGACTGATGAAGTCCCCGCAGTCAGTCAAGTGCCAGCCGGTGTTGCCGAACACACAACAACGATGGCCTCTCTTGCTTTTGTCTCGGTGTTTATGTTCCTTTTAATGGCGGCGGGGCAGCTTTGTTTGGCAGTCCACCCTTTACTCGTCTTCCTGATCGATGGCTTCCGTTACGACTACTTGGACGACTTGAACTCTCTCCCTGGCTTCAAGGAACTTGTTTCCAGAGGGGTGAAAGTGGACTCCATGATGCCGGATTTCCCGAGTTTGTCCTACCCCAACTACTACTCATTAATGACTGGTAATTCATTTCCTTCATTTGACCTATTATTATTATTATTATTATTATTATTATTATTAAGCGCAAATCAACAAGACTACCAAGAGACTAAATCCATTTGATGTTCTTTTTTGGGGGGGGGGGGGCGGCGGCAGGGGAGTATATATTTATTCAACTTTACACACATTAAATATAGTAAGGCAAATTATGAAATTGAATCAAAATAAGGCTGAAAAATCTCTTTGAATAATACTAATACTACTACTACTAATAAGAATACGATTGCTAATGTTATGCGGATGCGAATGCGAATAGTGCGAATACTAATGCAAATAGTGTAAATACTAGTGCTAATACTCGTGCGAATACTATGCCTACGAGTACTATGAATACAAATGGTAATGCGAATGTGAATAGTGCGAACAGTGCGAATACTCATGCGAATACTCATGCAAATGGTGCGAATACTAATACAAATAGTGCGAATACTAATGCGAATAGTGCAAAAACTAATGCGAATACTATGAATACGAATACTACAGATGCGAATACTGCGAATATTGCAAATAAATGTAAATTTATTTGCTGTAAATTTCTCCACTGTGAGACTAATAAAGGCATATCCAATCCAATCCAAAATAATGTGAATACTATTGCAAATAGTGCAAATACTAATGCGAATAGGAATACGAATGATACGAATACAAATAATATGAATATGAATTATACAAATACAAACAATACAAATATGAATAATACGAATAATACAAATTCGAATACGACGAATAATCCGAATAATACGAATGCTATTGTGAATAGTGCAAAAACTAATGCGAATATTACGAATGCGAATACTACGGATGCGAATACTGTGAATAATGTGAATACTAATTCCGAATACTAATGCAAATACTAATGCAAATACTAATGCGAATACTAATGCGAATACTAATGCAAATAGTGTGAATAGTAATGCGAATACTACAAATACTACGAGTGTGACGAGTGCAAATATTGTGAATAATGCAAATAATGCAAATACTAATGCGAATACTAATGCGAATAGTGCAAATACTAATGCGAATAGTGCGAATAGGGATACGAATAATACAAATATGAATAATACGAATACGAATACAAATAATACGAATACGAATACAAATAATACGAATACTAAAAATAATACAAATACTAAAATAATAGAAATACTAAAAATAATACGAATACTAAAAATAATACGAATACTAAAAATAATATGAATACTAAAAATAATAATACTAAAAATAATAATAAATAATAATAATAATACTAAGCATAGTAATACTAAAAATAATAATACTAAAAATAATAATATGAAAAATAATAATACAAAAAATAATAATATGAAAAATAATAATAGTAAAAATAATAATGCTAAAAATTACAATAAAAAATAATAAAAATAATAATGCCTATAATTTCTAAGCGCCTTTCAAAACTCTCAAGGACACTTTACAGACTCTTTGAATCAACTGCATGTTTTTCTTTGACAATCTAAAATTGTTCTGGATGTCTTTTTGAAAATGAACTTGAACAACTTTTTTTTTTAATTATATTTTGGAGATATTTTCATTTTTGTAAGTTTGAACTATAAAAATGTGTGAAATATGCACCAATTTAGAGCGGTGATGTTTATGAAAAAACACACCTGTTGCTGAACATAATATTTCATTCATGAACAATACCGATGACGACATTACATCCATCCATTTTCTAGACCGAAAAAAAAGAGTTAATTCCTAAATGATATGGATCTGGAGTTATGTGAGCTTGAAATGAGAGCGGATGGACAAAATACAATACATATGTGTTTATATAGCGCTTTAACAACAGCTGAAGCTGTAACAAAGCGCTAACATGGAGAAAAAGGCAAATGCTGCCCCCTAGTGGAAGAAAAAAAAAACATTGCCAGAGGTCTGACCTGCGCTTTATCGGCACCCAAGCATAAACAAAAAAAAAACACAAATTCAGGATTGGCAGTGAATGAGTTAATGATGCCGGTGTTACTTGTTCAATGTGGTGGTCGTGTATAATAATTGACACGCGCTAGTTTACCATTCCAACGATGGATGTTTTACGGTTACTGCCCTTTACCCTCATTGAAGGCGTCTTATCTTAAAGGACAAGCGACACCATTTTTTTTTTCCTAAATGACATCAGAAAAAACGTTTTATAGCATCTAAATTACACAAAACACGTGGGCTGATATTTATTAGTCAAATGCGAAACACCAATAAAAATGAGTTAAAGTGTCCCAAAACGACCTCAAAATGACCTCGGAGATGCCGAGTTTCAGAAGGAGGGGCAATCAGGGGGAGGAGGAAAGGGCTTCTGCCCATTCATAGGAAATAGTGATGTGAACTCCGGCTCCTTTCAGAGAGCATTGCATACATGTTTGCAATCGATTCAAGAATTTATTCCATGCCATTTTGAGGCAACAATTGGGAGAAACGATCACCAGAAAAGAGGCACAAAATGGCGACCTCCTGTGGCCACCTCCATTTCCACAGGCTGATAAATTCCTTATATGGAGCTTTGACACCCTCTTCTGGCGGCTTTTGGGTGCAACACGAGTTCCCCGGACCAAACAAGTACAGCAAAATACATTGACGTGATGGAAGGACCGCTACAATGCGTCTTTTTTACAGTCAAGGGCGGTCCTTTAGTGACGTCACGTACGGACTCGTCAGCAACTCAAAAACAAGACTTCTGG
This sequence comes from Hippocampus bargibanti, assembly GCF_051943395.1. Taxonomy (NCBI): domain Eukaryota; kingdom Metazoa; phylum Chordata; class Actinopteri; order Syngnathiformes; family Syngnathidae; genus Hippocampus; species Hippocampus bargibanti. Next base: position 35,352,073 of record NC_142735.1, on the reverse strand, counting down.
AATATTCAGCGCGAGTCTTAAAAATATAGCGATAAGCGGTGGAATCTTTGTCAAATACGCTCAGTAGAAGTCATTTGAAGCCATTTTACAAATTATGGACACAACTTGTCCCGAGACGTCGCTTGTCCTTTAAAAGAGGCTCTTTTGGCTCCAAAATGGGGTTTTTTTTTGTTGCTAAAAGGACAACCGACACCATTTTTTTGTTTCCTAACTGACATCAGAAAAACGCTTTATAGCATCTAAAATACCCAAAACACGCAGGATGATATTTTTATTCAAATGCAAAACACCAATAAAAATGACTTAAAGTATCTAAAAACGACTTCAAAATGAAACCGGAAATGGCCAGTTTCAGAAGGTCCCGCCCCCTTGTTCGTGACATCATGTCAAGATGTCTTGCCTCGCTCGAGAATCAAAACAATGGCTTCAGATTGGGAGAAGATGCTTTCTTGTTACTC
>NC_142735.1:35226615-35344115 GCF_051943395.1 Hippocampus bargibanti | reverse complement strand
ATGGAAGAACTCAGGATTGATCGGATGGCTGCCGTGTAGAACTGTCGTAGCACCTCCTGCGGCTTCTTCAGCAGCCTCAGGAAGTACATACTCTGTTGGACCTTTCTGAAGATGGAGTTAGTGTAGACCTCCGACTTCATGTCCTGGGAGACTGCGATTCTCCAGGAGCTTGAAGGTCTTGACGGTTGACACATTGGATCGTGTGAGTGGCAGCTGGGTGATGGCTGTTTCCTGAAGTCCACCATCATCTCCGTTAGTTCATGAAATCAGATTCCCGAATTGAGATAGAAATTTGCAGTCTTACAATGTATTCTGTTCAATAAACATCAACGGCATCTCACCTTTGTCCACGTGCGTCCATTTTTAGGTTGTGAGGTGGAGATTCTGGGAGTTCGTCCAACTTTCTGCGAAGAGTACAGCTACAATCCATCCATAGCCAACCTAACGGATTCCATTGAACGTTCTCTCAACATGCTCAGGTATGCCATGAAAAGAAATCTTCAAAGAAGAAAGATGATAATGGAGAGTGCAAGGTCATGGTGCTTTGGAACTCAGTAGACACCAGCAGGGGACAAAAAATATAGAAGAAGTCTGTGGATAATTCACTTGTTAACTCGCAAAAATGTGTCCAGTGCAGTGCCAGGGTTTTTGTCATTGTCACTCGAATTCCAGGACTCACAGAATATTGAATTTTAGGACTATCAAAACATTCAATGCAGCGTTAGAAACAGTAGACTATCTTCTTTCCTCTAAAAAAAAAAAAAGTTAATTCCTAAATGATATGGGTCTGGAGTTATCTGAGCTTGAAATGGGGCAGATGTCCAAAATACAATATAATACATACATACATACATACATACATGTTGGTTTATATAGTGCTTTAACAACAGCTGAAACTGGAACAAAAGGGAAATGCTGCCCCCTTGCGGAAGAAAAAAAAGAGTTAATTCCTAAATTATATGGGTCTGGAGTTATCTGAGCTTGAAATGGGAGCAGATATCCAAAATACAATGTAATACATACATACATGTTGGTTTATATAGTGCTTTAACAACAGCTGAAACTGGAACAAAAGGGAAATGCTGCCCCCGTGCGGAAGAAAAAAAAGTTAATTCCTAAATGATATGGGTCTGGAGTTATCTGAGCTTGAAATAGGGGCAGATGTCCAAAATAGAATGTAATACATACATACATACATGTTGGTTTATATAGTGCTTTAACAACAGCTGAAACTGGAACAAAAGGGAAATGCTGCCCCCTTGCGGAAGAAAAAAAAAGAGTTAATTCCTAAATTATATGGGTCTGGAGTTATCTGAGCTTGAAATAGGGGCAGATGTCCAAAATACAATGCAATATTGGCTTACATAGCGCTTGAACAACAGCTGAAGCTGGAACAAAGCGCTAACACGGAACAAAAGGGAAATGCTGCCCCCTTGTGGAAGGGAAAAATATTGCCAGAGGTCTGGTCAGCGCTTTATCGGCACCCCTCCGCAAGAAAAAATGAATGAGTTAAAAACTACCGGTGCAAAATTCAAGATATTACTCTTGTTTCATCTTCAACATTTGCGATTTAGTCATTCGTGGCGCTCACCAAATAGGGTTAAGGGAAACCTGAACACTTCATCAACGTCGTAAAAACAACTATGTGATGATTCTTGAAATAAGTCTTCGTTTTCGGGGGGCACACTGGTGGACTGGTTACTTCCTGGTTACTTCCTGGTTACTTCCTGGTTACTTCGTGGTTACTTCCTGTTACTTCCTGGTTATTTCTTATAATAATAATCCATTTGATTTATAAGCGCCTTTCAAAACTCTCAAGGTCACTTTACAGTCACAGGATAGGTTTTTGTTTATGGGTGAGCAGCGGCAGCCACATGCGCCAGCGTTCACTCTACCCGGAAGTAACTCATATAGATAGAAAGCTAGCTAGCTAGCCAATCGTTAGCCAACAAATACCTAGCTAGATAGCCAGCCAGTTAGATAGTGAATAGACGTAGCTAGCTAGATAGCTAGCTAGCCAGTCAGATAGCTAATAGATTCTTGGTTGGAGTTTACACGTTCTCTGGAGCCTGTGTGGATTTTCTCCGGGTACTCTGATCTTCTTCTACATTCTAATAGCATGCTAGCACGCTAATGGAACACTCCAATTTGTCCCTATAGGTGAGATGTTGACTTTTAACTCCATTTTGTCTTTGGAGAACAATGGATATTTCCAGTTCCTCTTTGGTCATTTTTAGTCATTTTGTTGACATGTCATTTTGATTAAACATCCATACATATTTATTTATGTATATGTCTTGTCCGTGCGTAGGTCAGGTGACGCAACCATGGCAGCCATATATTACGAAAATATAGACGTCGAGGGACACCACTTTGGTCCAGATTCTCCTCAGATCAAAACAGCGCTGCAACAACTGGACACGGCAATGCAAATGCTCAACCACAAAATGAGAGTGAGTAAGATGGACGTCTCTCAGTCGTTACAGGAGTCATCCGTCCATCGAGGAAAAGGTTTCTTTAGCCGTCATCTGTACTTCTTTGAAGGTGTCGGACCTTACGCTCCTCATCCGAAGAGCTTCGTCAGCGAACTAGTTGCGCTGGTAACTGGGCCCTATATCCTTAACGAAAAAAGGTGGCTGTGCCAGACCTGTGCTCTGCTAGGTTACCTCTAATGTTCTATCCCTGGCACTGATTGCCCCAGTCGCTCTGTCATCACCTTATTAGCATGACTAAGCCTATGTGGTAGCGACCTAAGAAGTCTGTTGTAAGTATGGTCAAAATTAAACCTTAAACCACCAGTTTTGAGTGAAGGGCTTTGCTGTTTTTGCTTCTTTTACAGCTCTTTTCAACCATAAAATTTTCTTTTGCTAATATTTTAACCTCACTGTCATCAATCAGAGCCAGGGATAGAACATTAGAGGTAATCAGACAGAACAAAAATAAGTCATCAGATTAGTTTCATGGACCTATCAGAGCAGAGGACGGTCCATTCGCGATATATATATAGGGCCGGAGTTACCAGCACAACTTTAGTTAGCTGACGAAGCTTTTCGGATGAGGAGCGAAACATCCAACACCTTAAAAAAATCGTTCATCGTTTGTAAGATGTCCAGTAGATCTAGTTCCAGATACAGCTTGAAATGTTCATTTTTTTTTGGTAATAAATTCATTGTCATTCGCATCCTCTGGTAATTTTATGTTATTTTATTTCAGGAGAAGAACATATCGAATCAGGTCAACGTTGTGCTTTTTTCCGACCACGGCATGACAAAAATTGAATGGGTGAACAAAGTGATCGAGTTGGACAAATATATCAACATGTCGGACATTGTCAAGATGATGGACAGGGGACCAGTCGTCAGTTTGTGGGTCAAAGGAACAAAGTTCCAACAGGTGAAAGCCGGAAATGTACACCACTAACTCAAATATAACATGGTCATCGCAAAGATAGGTCTGAACAATTAACTAGTGCCGTACTGATGAGATCAGAGAGTAATTGAGAGGTTAGTAGTAACCCCACTTTCTTAACCGTACACGTAACACCTCAAATTGGCAGAAATTTCATGACAATGCAAACACAAATTAGCATCGCAAAGATAGTTTTGAACAATTAACTAGTGCCGTACTGATGAGATCACAGAGTAATTGAGAGGTTAGTAGTAACCCCACTTTCTAAGCCGGCCGGACACGTAACACCTCAAAATTGGCAGAAATTTCATGACAATGCAAACATAAATTAGCATCGCAAAGATAGTTTTGAACAATTAACTAGTGCCGTACTGATGAGATCAGAGACTAATTGAGAGTTTAGTAGTAACCCCACTTTCTTAACCGGACACGTAACACCTCAAAATTGGCAAAAATTTGATGGCTATGCAAACACAAATTAGCATCGCAAAGATAGTTTTGAACAATTAACTAGTGCCGTACTGATGAGATCACAAAGTAATTGAGAGGTTAGTAGTAACCCCACTTTCTAGGCAGGGCAAGTTGGCAAAAATTAAATGAGCATGAAAAGACAAAATAGCATCGCAAAGATAGTTCCGAACAATAAACTAGTGCCGTACTGATGAGATTTACATTTAATTTCTAAGCGCCTTTCAAAGCTCTCAAGGACACTTTACGGTGACATCACATTATGTTATTATTATTCAATTATTATATTTTTTACTAGTTGGTATGATAGCATTATTAATATGAAAATGAAATGAGTGACAGCTGATCATCAGACCAGAATAAACACAGGGAAAGTGAAAGTTAGCATACGCTAACTCTGTGCACATAAGTTAATGAATTTAAGCAAAAAAAAAAAAAAAAAAAAACTGAGGAGCCATTTGGGAGCCAAAAGAGCCAGATCTTTTTAGTGAGCCGAGCCAAAAGAACCGACTCTCTGAAAAGAGCCGGTAGTGAAAGCCATTTGAACAAGTCGCACCCAAGAAATGAAGTGCCGCTAATCGCTAACCGGCAGCCATCGTTCATGTCGTCTTTTAATAATGATAATAATAATAATAATAATAATACATTTAATTTATAAGCGCCTTTTTTTTTGCAGGTTCATGCAGCTTTGTCCAAAGTCCCAAACATGCACGCTTATGACAGAGTGCAGATTCCCGAACGCTTCCATTATAAAGGAGGAAAGTTTGTCGCTCCTCTGACGCTAGTGGCTGAGCCGGGTTGGTTCATTGCCCAGGTAAGTCATCATTACATTTTAGTGTACAGTGATACCTCAGCTTACAAACTAGCTATGTAATGGCTATCTAATAGCTATTTACTAGCTGTCTAGCTGGCTACCAGCTATCAAGCTGTCTAGGTAGCTATCTAATAGCTATCTATTAGCTAGCTAGCTTTCTATATCTTTGAGTTACTTCCGGGTTGAGTGTGGCTGCCGCTGCTCACCCACAGAAAAACTTAAACTATAAAGTGACCTTGAGAGTTTTGAAAGGCGCTTAGAAATGAAATGTATTAATATTATTATTATTATTATTATTATTATTATTATTTGATTCCTAGAAAGTGTGTGTTAGGCGAAAAGTTTGTCTGCCAAACATTTATTTCCTATAAGAAACCATTTAAAATGAGAATAATCCGTTCCCAGGTCCCCATAAAACATAATTTTCTACTAAATAAGCCTTAAAGGACAACCGACATCATTTTTTTGTTTCCTAACTGATATCAGAAAAACGTTTTATAGCATCTAAAATACCTAAAACACGCTAACGCAAAATGAGCTAACTCTTAGCTAGCAGTTAGCCCATAATCACTAAACCCGGACAACCCGGAAGTATCTCAAATCGATAAAAGCTAGCTAGCTAGGTAAGAGTTAGCTAATAATCACTCAACCCGGAAGTAACTCCAATAGATAAAAGCTAGCTAGCTAGCTAGCTACTAATCACTCAACCCGGAAGTAAATTTAATAGATAGAAAGCTAGCTAGCTAGCTAAGAGTTAACTAATAAGCCTGTGGTTGGGTCTTTTTCAATCCAATAATAACAAAAGTACTCCACTTGATAACAAACCACGTCTGCACTCAAAGAAAGTGAGTGTGGAAAACTAGTCCGCCAGCCACCGTGGCGCTGTGTGGTTTGGTTCGTCCGCCGAAAACTAGTTCGTATGCTAAGATTCTCGTGAATTTAATGTTCGTAAGGCAAAATGTTGGTGAGATAAAGCGTTCGGAATCACTGTATTTATGTTTGTCAATGTGTTGTGTCCAGAACATGGCCGATCTTCCATACTGGAAAAATGACTCCAGCGGGAAGTCCTCGGGATGGCAAAATGGCTGGCATGGTTACGACAATGATTTTCCAGACATGGGTGGCTTTTTCTTAGCAGCAGGACCTGGTAATGACAGTCAATGACATTTCAACTCCTTGAACCTCATTTTGCTACTCCGTAAAACGTGAATATCAATGAAAAAGACACATTTTTCTGCATTTAGCTTATAAATGAAATGTATTATTATTATTATTTTGGTTGTCTCGAAGCAGGAAGCAATTAGCTCGCTGTTACTGCTCCCTACTGGTATGCAGGAGTACTACATGATGACAACCTCATATTTTTAGATAATTTCCCGTGGCACACTGAAAGAGGTACAGTGATACCTCATGTTACGAACTTAGTTGGGTCCCAGAAAGTATGTGTAAGGTGAAAAGTTAGTCTGCCAAACATTTATTTCCCATGAGAAACCATTAAAATCAGAATAATCCGTTCACAGGTCCCCATAAAACATAATTTTCACCTAAATAAGCCTTAAAACTACACAAAATAGACCTTATTTTACATATAATAAATGTGCTATTGTATTGTAATGAAAAAAAATAAACTGTACTGTATAATAAAGTCGTTTTGTTGACCTTTGTGATGGTCGTTGATGTAGTTGCCTCTTGATGATATCCAATTGAAGTTGCCGTGCTTTGTCGGTGATAATACCCTCACTCACACTGTCCCTTGCTAGCTGTTTTTCGTTAGTCCAAATCAACAGACATTTTTCAACCTGTTCTATTGCCTGAGACCGTTGCTTAGACAAAACAGAAACACCCTTAGCCACGTGTAGCAATGGTCGATTTAGCATACTGGTAGTGGGAAGCTAAGTCACACAAACGTACACCTCGGTGTTTTTCAAATACTCCCCTTCTTCTACTCGACCGCCATTTTCTTTTGTGTCTTCTTCGGCTTAACACTAATAATAATAATAATAATAATAATAATAATAAATCCATTTAATTTCGGCGCGCCTTTCAAAACTCTCAAGGTCACTTTACAGTAACAGGATCAGTTTTTTCTGTGGGTGAACAGCGGCAGCCACATGCGCCAGCGTTCACTCAACCCGGAAGTAACTCAAATAGTCGAAAGCTAGCTGGCTAGCTCAGAGTTAGCAAATAATCACTCAACACGGAAGTAACTTTAATAGATGAAAGCTAGCTAGCTAGCTAAGAGTTAGCTAATAATCACTCAACCCGGAAGTAACTTTAATAGATGAAAGCTAGCTAGCTAGCTAAAAGTTAGCTAATAATCACTCAACCCGGAAGTAACTTTAATAGATGAAAGCTAGCTATCTAGCTAAAAGTTAGCTAATAATCACTCAACCCGGAAGTAACTTTAATAGATGAAAGTGAGCTAGCTAGCTAGCTAAGAGTTAGCTAATAATCACTCAACCCGGAAGTAACTTTAATAGATGAAAGTGAGCTAGCTAGCTAGCTAAGAGTTAGCTAATAATCACTCAACACGGAAGTAACTTGAATAGATGAAAGCGAGCTAGCTAGCTAGCTAACAACACTGAAGTGACTAATAGATAGAAAGCTAGTTAGCTAGGTAAGAGTTAACTAATAATCACTCAAACCGGACGTAACTCAAATAGATAGGAAGCTAGCTAGCTAGCTACTAATCACTCAACCCGGAAGTAGCTTTAATAGCTAGAAAGCTAGCTAGCTAGCCAAGAGTTAGCTAATAAGCCTGTGGTGGGGTCTTTTTTTCCGGTCCCATAATAGCAAAAGTACTCCACTCGATAACAAACCACGTCCGCACTCAAAGAAAGGAGGTGACGAAAACTAGTCCACCAGCCACCGTGGCGCTGCGTGGTTTGGTTCATCTGCCGAAAACTAGTTTGTATGCCAAGATTATATTCTCGCAAATTTAATGTTTGTAAGGCAAAACGTTCGTGAGCTAAAGCGTTCGTAAGCTGAGGTATCACTGTACAGTATAGCGCTTTGACAACAGTTGAAGCTGAAACAAAGCGCTAACAAGGGGAAAAAAAAATGTAAATGTGGAAGGGAAAAACATTGCTTTATCAGCACCCAAGCAAGAAAACCCAAAACCTGAACAAATTTGCAAATGGCGGTCTACGTCGCACTTTTCAATTCCCGAATAAAATCATGAATGGCAGTGAATGAGTTAAAATCTAATTTCTCTCTTTCTTGCAGACTTCAAGCAGAATTTCCGCGCCGCTCCGATCCGAGCCGTGGATGTTTATAACGTCTTATGTCGGACGCTGGAAGTGGAACCTTTGCCGAATAACGGAACCTGGTCTCGTGTTGAGAATCTTCTCAGAGGTTCTGGTAGTTTCCACTTGGAACCAACCCTGTGGATCGGCGCCGTGGCTTTTTTTGGAGCGCTGCGTCAATGAAAGACGCCCAACGTGGAATATTGTTCATTTCCGCAGGTAAAATATCATAACAGGTTATAGATGAAAGCTTGATTATTACAGACACAAATACAATGCAAATAGTAATGATGATTAGACAGTGATACCTTGGCTTACGAACTAAACTGGTCCCCAGACAGAGTGTGTAAGGCGAAAAGTGTGTATCCCAAAAAATAATTCCCCATAGGAAACCATTAAAATGAAAATAATCCGTTCCCCGCTTCCCCATAAAACATCATTTTCTACTTTATAATTTTCTAAGCCTTAAAACTACACCAAATATATCGATGAAAAGGTTTCTTCAGCCGTCATCTGTACTTTTATGAAGTTGTCGGACGTTTCGCTTCTTCGTCAGCGAACCAAGATCTTTTACTGGTAGTTTCGGCCCTATATATATATATATATATATCCCTACTGTCCAGACGTGGTGGTGCCATGGACCACTCCTGTACGACTGAGAGCTTACACAGACGTACACAAAATATACCTTATTTTATGTATAATAAATGTGCTATGGTATTATAATGAAAGAAATAAACTGTACTGTATAATAAAGAATAAAGTGGTTTTATTTACCGTTGTGATGGTCGTTGATGGCTTGATGGAATCGAGTGGCCGGTTTCCTCAGCATTAAAAACTTGATGAGGAACGTAGCCTTCTTCTTTCACCATCTTGAGGAATGGTCCCTTGTAGATACTTTCTTTGCGATCATTTTACCTAGTTCATCAATTGTCTTGTTTAGCTGGGTTGATAGCTTTTTGCATCAAGTGTACAGATGGCTTGTGCGGGTTATTTGTGGAGCCTGATTGATGGGATATTTTAACCTTGCAGTCGGTGTCCATTTTGTTGTTAGGAGAATAGGCTCGTTGGCGAACGACACATCACTCATTGTGGCAGCTCCGTGTGTATCCCGAAAAATAGTTCGTATGCCAAGGTAACATTTTCATCAATTTAACGTTCGTAAAGCGAAAAGTTCGTAAACCGAGGTATCACTGTACTCGATTTGGATGCAAAGCATAAAATGAGTTTATTCAAATGAAGAACATGAGATGACATGCTCGATCAAAGTGTGTGTGGAAAGCGCGCAACATATTGACGCATTTGATTGGAGTCAAACGTGGATTAAAATGCTGCACTGGAAGAAATTGCATGGAGGCCCCTCCCACTCCTCAACTTGGACACGTGCTGATTGGCCATTGCCACATTTATTAGCACAATGGGAGAATCAAGACACAAAAGTGCACCACACAAATGGAAACTGCCATCGGGGCAGCTTGGATGGATCACTCACTCACTCACTCACTCACTCACTCACTCACTCACTCACTCACTCACTCACTCACTCACTCACTCACTCACTCACTCACTCACTCACTCACTCACTCACTCACTCACTCACTCACTCACTCACTCACTCACTCACTCACTCACTCACTCACTCACTCACTCACTCACTCACTCACTCACTCACTCACTCACTCACTCACTCACTCACTCACTCACTCACTCACTCACTCACTCACTCACTCACTCACTCACTCACTCACTCACTCACTCACTCACTCACTCACTCACTCACTCACTCACTCACTCACTCACTCACTCACTCACTCACTCACTCACTCACTCACTCACTCACTCACTCACTCACTCACTCACTCACTCACTCACTCACTCACTCACTCACTCACTCACTCACTCACTCACTCACTCACTCACTCACTCACTCACTCACTCACTCACTCACTCACTCACTCACTCACTCACTCACTCACTCACTCACTCACTCACTCACTCACTCACTCACTCACTCACTCACTCACTCACTCACTCACTCACTCACTCACTCACTCACTCACTCACTCACTCACTCACTCACTCACTCACTCACTCACTCACTCACTCACTCACTCACTCACTCACTCACTCACTCACTCACTCACTCCACATGCGGCGTCGACAGCTTCTTCTTGTAGCTTGGCCATCGACAAACGGGACAGCAATGGCGCCCGGCGTCCAACCACAGCACGATGCAATGGCGGTGGAAGGCGTGGCCGCAGGGCAGACCCATCAGTAGTTCTTGGCTCGCAAAGTTCTCCAGGCACACCACGCACTCCGAACACCATAAGATGTCGCGGGGCCACCCTGAACGCTCACCGCCAGTCGGCGGGATGTCGGCGCGAGTGTCGAGAACGTCATCGGGCTCCTCGCCGCCGCGTCGGAACTTCCAGGCGGGTAAAGCTTTAATGTAGTCCATGCTGACTAATGGGCGGAGCCAAAGATCAGGAAATGCCAAACGCTCAAACAGGAAGGCGGGATCCTCCTCCCAGTCCGACGGGTTCTGTTGAAGCGACGCCATCGGGTGAAGGAGGTACGACGCGTACCACTCCCACAGACTAGCTAGCCACTCCAAATTGCTGCTACTGTCCTCCACGCTTCGGTTGCCGCAGCGACGCTTTTTCTCAAAATAATCCACCAGCAAACCGTGGGCCAGATAAGTGGAGAGGAAGAGAGCCGGGTGGGACGAATAGAAGGTCCAATCGGATCGCACCACGCTTGCTAGCGCCGTGGTGTCGGCGTAGCGTAGCAATTTCAGACTGTAGCCGTACAGGGTGTCCAGGTAGGAGAGCTGGAGGAGGGCCTTAGCGGACCCAAAACAAACAAAAAAAGAAAGAAAGAAGGAATTAGACACCTATTTGGTTCTTAAACACTGCAATCCTACTGGACCCTTCGCATCCTGCTCACCACCCTTTCCAGTGACTCCCCTCAGGCATGCCGAGTGCTACTGATCCATCTTCCCCCCCATCGCCCTTAAAGGACAACCGATGCCATTTTTTGGGTTTCCTAACTAACATCCGAAAAACGTTTTATAGCATCTAAAATTAATATTATTATTATTATTATTATTATTACTAATAATAATAATAATTAACAATCATAAATAATACTAATAATAATAATAATAATAATAACAATCATCATAAATAATAATAATAAATAAATAAAAAATAATAATAATAAATAAAAACAATAATAAATAACAATAATAAAAAACAATCATAATAAATAATAATCATAATAAATAATAATAATAAATAACAATAATAATAATAATAATAAATAACTATCATAATAAATAATAATAATAATATAAAAACTAACAATAATAATAAATAACAATCATCATAAATAATAATAATAATAATAAATAACAATAATAAAAAACAATCATAATAAATAATAAATAACAATAATAATAAATAACAATAATAATAATAAAATAATAATAAATAATCATAATAACAATCATAATAAATAATAAATAACAATCATAATAATACATTATATTTAAAAGCGCCTTTCAAAACTCTCAAGGTCACTTTACAATCAGGTGAGCAGCGGCAGCCACATGCGCCAGCGTTCACTCAACCGGGAATAACTCAAATAGATCACATTAGCTAGCTAGCTAATAGATAACTAATAGATAGCTAGCTATCCAAACCCAATACCCAAAACAGCTGATATTTATAGTCAAATGCAAAACACCAATAAAAGTGTCCCAAAACTGCCACAAAATGAGCTCGGAAACTGGGCGGATTCAGAAAGTCCCGCCCCCTTGTTCGTGACATCACGTCAGGATACTCCTTCACAAACTGCCTTGCTCCAGAATCAAAACAATGGCTTCAGAGAGTTCAGATTCGGAAAAAGATGCTTTCTTGTTATTTATCCCGTTATGAATATGATTCAAATAGTTCTGAAGAGGAAAGCATACATGTTTGCAATCCATTAAAGAAGTCCTTCTGTATCCATTCGAGCTGTTTGGACTCCAATGTAGCGCCCAGAAAATGCGCAAGATGGCGCTCAAGCTCCGTTGGAAATGGGCTGATTTGTCCGCTGGGAATTTGTGTCAACTTACACGTTCTTTATACGTGTTACCGCAATAATTTACAAATTATGGACGCGACTTGTCCGGAGGTGTCGGTTGTCCTTTAAATGCGCAACCAATGTTTTTGGCGTCATCTCCTACCAGAAATGGAAGCCAGGACAGCAAAAGGATGGAATTGTAGGTCCCAAGCGTTCGGATGAGAACAACAAAGCGCTTCACCGTTGCTCCCTGCCCATACAAAAACAACATTAATCAACATTATTAATAATAATAATAATAATAATAATAATAATACATTTCATTTATAAGTGCCTTTCAAAACTCTCAAGGCCACTTTACAGTCACAGGATCAGTTTTTCTGTGGGTAAGCAGCGGCAGCCACATGCGCCAGCCTTCACTCGACCCGGAAGTAACTCAAATAGATAGAAAGCTTGCTAGCTAAGCAATTGTTAGCCAAAAGATACCTCGCTAGATAGCCAGCCAGTGAGATAGTGAATAGATAGCTAGCTACACAGCTAGCTATCTATTCACTATCTAGCTGGCTGGCTATCTAGATAGTTTCAAGCTTTGGCAATGGTTTTACCTCCCATGAGGGGGCAGCATCTGTCTTTTGTACAGTTGCCCCCATTTCAAGCTCAGATAACTCCAGACCCATATAATTTAGGAATTAACTCGTTTTCCCTTCCACAAGGGGGCAGCATTTGCCTTTTTTCCCATGTTAGCGCTTTGTTCCAGCTTCAGCTGTTGCTTAAGCGCTATATAAACCATTCTGTATGTATTGCATTATATTTTGGACAGTCATCCCCATTTCAAGTTCATATAACTCCAGACCCATATCATTTAGGAATTAACTCTTTTTTTTGATTCCACAAGGGGGCAGCATTTGCCTTTTTTCCCACGTTAGCGCTTTGTTACCGTTTTAGCTGTTGTTAAAGCGCTATATAAATAAACCAATATGTATGTATGGCATTGTATTTTGGACAGTCGCCCTCATTTCAAGTTCATATAACTCCAGACCCATATCATTTAGGAATTAACTCGTTTGTTCTTCCACAAGGGGGCAGCATTTGCCTTTTTTTCCACGTTAGGGCTTTATAATAGTTTCAGATCTCGTTAAAGCTATATAAACCAATATGTATATATTGTATTGTATTTTGGACAGCCGCCCTCATTTCAAGTTCATATAACTCCAGACCCACATAATTTAGGAATTAACTCTTTTTCCCGTCCACAAGGGAGCGGCATTTGCCTTTTTTTCCACGTTAGGGCTTTATAATAGTTTCAGATCTCGTTAAAGCTATATAAACCAATATGTATATATTGTATTGTATTTTGGACAGCCGCCCTCATTTCAAGTTCATATAACTCCAGACCCATATCATTTAGGAATTAACTCGTTTGTTCTTCCACAAGGGGGCAGCATTTGCCTTTTTTTCATATTAGCGCTTTGTAATAGTTTCAGATCTCGTTAAAGATATATAAACCAATATATATATATTGTATTTTGGACAGCCGCCCTCATTTCAAGTTCATATAACTCCAGACCCACATAATTTAGGAATTAACTCTTTCTTCCCGTCCACAAGGGAGCGGCATTTGCCTTTTTTTCCACGTTAGGGCTTTGTAATAGTTTCAGATCTCGTTAAAGCTATATAAACCAATATGTATATATTGTATTGTATTTTGAACAGCCGCCCTCATTTCAAGTTCATATAACTCCAGACCCATATCATTTAGGAATTAACTCGTTTGTTCTTCCACAAGGGGGCGGCATTTGCCTTTTTTTCATATTAGCGCTTTGTAATAGTTTCAGATCTCGTTAAAGATATATAAACCAATATGTATATATTGTATTGTATTTTGGACAGCCGCCCTCATTTCAAGTTCATATAACTCCAGACCTACATAATTTAGGAATTAACTCTTTTTCCCGTCCACAAGGGGGCAGCATTTGCCTTTTTTTCCACGTTAGGGCTTTATAATAGTTTCAGATCTCGTTAAAGCTATATAAACCAATATGTATATATTGTATTGTATTTTGGACAGCCGCCCTCATTTCAAGTTCATATAACTCCAGACCCATATCATTTAGGAATTAACTCGTTTGTTCTTCCACAAGGGGGCAGCATTTGCCTTTTTTTCATATTAGCGCTTTGTAATAGTTTCAGATCTCGTTAAAGATATATAAACCAATATATATATATTGTATTTTGGACAGCCGCCCTCATTTCAAGTTCATATAACTCCAGACCCATATCATTTAGGAATTAACTCGTTTGTTCTTCCACAAGGGGGCAGCATTTGCCTTTTTTTCATATTAGCGCTTTGTAATAGTTTCAGATCTCGTTAAAGATATATAAACCAATATATATATATTGTATTTTGGACAGCCGCCCTCATTTCAAGTTCATATAACTCCAGACCCACATAATTTAGGAATTAACTCTTTCTTCCCGTCCACAAGGGAGCGGCATTTGCCTTTTTTTCCACGTTAGGGCTTTGTAATAGTTTCAGATCTCGTTAAAGCTATATAAACCAATATGTATATATTGTATTGTATTTTGAACAGCCGCCCTCATTTCAAGTTCATATAACTCCAGACCCATATCATTTAGGAATTAACTCGTTTGTTCTTCCACAAGGGGGCGGCATTTGCCTTTTTTTCATATTAGCGCTTTGTAATAGTTTCAGATCTCGTTAAAGATATATAAACCAATATGTATATATTGTATTGTATTTTGGACAGCCGCCCTCATTTCAAGTTCATATAACTCCAGACCTACATAATTTAGGAATTAACTCTTTTTCCCGTCCACAAGGGGGCAGCATTTGCCTTTTTTTCCACGTTAGGGCTTTATAATAGTTTCAGATCTCGTTAAAGCTATATAAACCAATATGTATATATTGTATTGTATTTTGGACAGCCGCCCTCATTTCAAGTTCATATAACTCCAGACCCATATCATTTAGGAATTAACTCGTTTGTTCTTCCACAAGGGGGCAGCATTTGCCTTTTTTTCATATTAGCGCTTTGTAATAGTTTCAGATCTCGTTAAAGATATATAAACCAATATATATATATTGTATTTTGGACAGCCGCCCTCATTTCAAGTTCATATAACTCCAGACCCATATCATTTAGGAATTAACTCGTTTGTTCTTCCACAAGGGGGCAGCATTTGCCTTTTTTTCATATTAGCGCTTTGTAATAGTTTCAGATCTCGTTAAAGATATATAAACCAATATATATATATTGTATTTTGGACAGCCGCCCTCATTTCAAGTTCATATAACTCCAGACCCACATAATTTAGGAATTAACTCTTTCTTCCCGTCCACAAGGGAGCGGCATTTGCCTTTTTTTCCACGTTAGGGCTTTGTAATAGTTTCAGATCTCGTTAAAGCTATATAAACCAATATGTATATATTGTATTGTATTTTGAACAGCCGCCCTCATTTCAAGTTCATATAACTCCAGACCCATATCATTTAGGAATTAACTCGTTTGTTCTTCCACAAGGGGGCGGCATTTGCCTTTTTTTCATATTAGCGCTTTGTAATAGTTTCAGATCTCGTTAAAGATATATAAACCAATATGTATATATTGTATTGTATTTTGGACAGCCGCCCTCATTTCAAGTTCATATAACTCCAGACCTACATAATTTAGGAATTAACTCTTTTTCCCGTCCACAAGGGGGCAGCATTTGCCTTTTTTTCCACGTTAGGGCTTTATAATAGTTTCAGATCTCGTTAAAGCTATATAAACCAATATGTATATATTGTATTGTATTTTGGACAGCCGCCCTCATTTCAAGTTCATATAACTCCAGACCCATATCATTTAGGAATTAACTCGTTTGTTCTTCCACAAGGGGGCAGCATTTGCCTTTTTTTCATATTAGCGCTTTGTAATAGTTTCAGATCTCGTTAAAGATATATAAACCAATATATATATATTGTATTTTGGACAGCCGCCCTCATTTCAAGTTCATATAACTCCAGACCCATATCATTTAGGAATTAACTCGTTTGTTCTTCCACAAGGGGGCAGCATTTGCCTTTTTTTCATATTAGCGCTTTGTAATAGTTTCAGATCTCGTTAAAGATATATAAACCAATATATATATATTGTATTTTGGACAGCCGCCCTCATTTCAAGTTCATATAACTCCAGACCCACATAATTTAGGAATTAACTCTTTCTTCCCGTCCACAAGGGAGCGGCATTTGCCTTTTTTTCCACGTTAGGGCTTTGTAATAGTTTCAGATCTCGTTAAAGCTATATAAACCAATATGTATATATTGTATTGTATTTTGAACAGCCGCCCTCATTTCAAGTTCATATAACTCCAGACCCATATCATTTAGGAATTAACTCGTTTGTTCTTCCACAAGGGGGCGGCATTTGCCTTTTTTTCATATTAGCGCTTTGTAATAGTTTCAGATCTCGTTAAAGATATATAAACCAATATGTATATATTGTATTGTATTTTGGACAGCCGCCCTCATTTCAAGTTCATATAACTCCAGACCTACATAATTTAGGAATTAACTCTTTTTCCCGTCCACAAGGGGGCAGCATTTGCCTTTTTTTCCACGTTAGGGCTTTATAATAGTTTCAGATCTCGTTAAAGCTATATAAACCAATATGTATATATTGTATTGTATTTTGGACAGCCGCCCTCATTTCAAGTTCATATAACTCCAGACCCATATCATTTAGGAATTAACTCGTTTGTTCTTCCACAAGGGGGCAGCATTTGCCTTTTTTTCATATTAGCGCTTTGTAATAGTTTCAGATCTCGTTAAAGATATATAAACCAATATGTATATATTGTATTTTGGACAGCCGCCCTCATTTCAAGTTCATATAACTCCAGACCCACATAATTTAGGAATTAACTCTTTTTCCCGTCCACAAGGGAGCGGCATTTGCCTTTTTTTCCACGTTAGGGCTTTATAATAGTTTCAGATCTCGTTAAAGCTATATAAACCAATATGTATATATTGTATTGTATTTTGGACAGCCGCCCTCATTTCAAGTTCATATAACTCCAGACCTATATCATTTAGGAATTAACTCTTTCTTACTGATGAAAGAAGAAAAGCTAAGGTTTTTAATGCTGCATTGAATGTTTATGTCGTCCTAAAACTCAATATTCTATGGGTCCTGAAATTTGAGTGACAATGACAAAAACCCTGGCACTGGAGTGGACGCATTTTTTGGCAGTGAATGAATGAGTCAAGCTAAACATTCCGTGCAAATTCAATACAACAAAGTTGACCTGTGTAATGAAGAGATCCATCCACGCCAACAAATTGATCAGGACAAGGCTGAGGACAAAAAGGTCATTGACCTCCGGTTGGACCGATCGCAGGAAAGTGTCCATGGCCGCCACCGACAAGAACTCACCAGAACTGCAAACAAAGAAAAATTCATTTTATGAAAAAAAAAAAGTCCCAGGATGTGGTTCAGAATGACCGGTCACCTGTTGCCATAGTGATAGACACCCTCGGGCATCTTGAGGATGTAGGCGGGGCTTTGCGTCACGCCGATCTCCAACAAGCTGCTGCGGTTGTCCCAGCGACGAACGTCTACGAAGAGGAACTCGATCCTGCCGGTGAACTTGACGGACAGCGACGAGAAGAAAACGGGAGGCTGGGGAAGGGGTGCGAACAGGAACATCTTTAAGGGGTGGAGCGGATCCGGACGCCATTCCTCCAGCAAGTCCTCCGAACGCCGCAGCGTCTTGATACGGTGAGACATCTGCGAGGTCATCCAAGGGAAAATGCGTTCCGGTTCGATTCGGCGGCCATCGTATTCCTTCAGCATGACTTTGCCCTTGGACGCTGACGTCTGCGGGACGGACATGACCAGGGTGGAACGCTGCCAGCCTCGTCGGACACATGATCTTCGGGGGAGGAGGACACGTACAAGGGCGTCATGGGCGGCCATTGCGCTTTTTACGACCGCGTATAAGCCGCACCCTGGATTTTCTCCCAAAGATAACCCTGCGCCTTAGATGTGAAGTCATATGGATGGAGAATAAGAAGTTATCATATTTCATGTTATATGCTTAGTCAACACTTGTGACTCCAATACACAGTTGAAGCACAGACATCCTGGGGTCAATCTGAGGTCAACAGACACCGAAGCAATTTACGACTTGAAACTCCTTCACAGGAAGAGCTCATTAGCCAGGTTAAAAAATGTATCAGTTCATGGAAAAGACAATGTTTTATTGCTTGCAGCTGCTTGAAACTCTCAATAAATAGCTTGGCAGAAGGCGTCTGTCATGAATGGCTACGTCTCCAGCCTGCAGTAAAGACAAGCTTTCTGGGTTCGAGTCTTTGTCCACAGTGTCCGATGAAACATCTCTGACACATATTGAGCAACAACAGGTCTCGCAACTACTACAACTCCATTTCGCGGTGTAGAAGAAGTCTTGCGTCACCACAGCCTCTACCGTAGTGCCTTATAATGTGGTGTCCTTATACAGGTAACATCCAACTTACGACCGAGTTCCGTTCCAACCAAACGGTCGTAAGTCAACATGGTCGTAAGTAGAAATCCATTCAAAATGTTGAAAAGAGACTCGGAGGCTCAATGACTCGCAAACAAACCCCCCCCCCCCTGGTCGTAAGTCGGACGGTACTTGTATAAGGCGCACCGGACTATAAGGCACACTTTTAAGGTTTTCTAAATATAATGCAGAAGGATCTAAAAGTTTTCTAAATACAGGAAACATCCAAGTTGCGACCAACTTGACTTACGACCACCCGTACTTACAACCATGACCTCCAGACCCTATTTTTAAACATTTTAATTCGACGCCTGGCACTGCAACGCGCTAGCAGGCCGGCCACGCGTACGACAATTTTGGCCAGCCAGCCAGCATCTCACTCTCGTACAGCAATCGACCGTGTGATGGCACCAGAGGGGGAAGGGGGAGTTTGCGAGTCATTTAGCCTCCGAGTCTCTCTTTTGAATGCATTTCAACTTACGACCGTTTGGTCGGAACGTAACTCGGTCGTAAGTCGGATGTTACCTGTATAAGGACACCACATTATAAGGCACTACGGTAGAGGCTGGGGTTACGCAAGACTTCTACACGGGGAAATGGAGTTGTAGTAGTTGCAAGAACTGTTGTGGCTCAATATGTGTCAGAGATGTTTGATCGGACACTGTGGACAAGGACTCCAACCCAGACAGCCATCTCGTCACGGTATCGTTGCAACCAACCTGTGATCATGAGAGCAGTTAAAAGTTCCGGTCCGGATTCCAAACTGGGACACTTTTTGGACCATCTTCTCCCAGTTGGACTTGCTGAGGAGAGCTTCTCGATCTTGAGCAATGACCTGCAAAAGAGAGAATAACCAACAATGTTGACAAAATTCATGCACTATTAGCTATATGGCTATCTAGCAAGTTAGCTAACTGTCTAGCTGGTTATCTCTTAGCTATCTGTTGGCTAGCTGGCTAGCTTTCTATCTATTTGAGTTACTTCCTGGTTGAGTGAATGCTGGCGCGTGTGGCTGCCGCCGCTCACTCTCAGAATAGCTGATCATGTGACTGTAAAGTGACCTTGAGCGTTTTGAACGGTGCTTAGAAATAAAATTTATTATTAATAATAATAATAATTCAGTAAAGTCTCGTTATATCGATATTCTCGGGAGTCGGAAAAAATATCGATATAACCGGACTATCGATATATCCGATCCTGTTTGCATGTAATTTTCTCCGTGCGTTCATAGAAATAGTATCGTAATAAGCAGTACTATCGATATAACCAATATCGATATAACGAGACTTTACTGTAATAATAATAATAATGTATTAGCTAGATCACGATCTAGCAAGTTAGCTAACCATCTAGCAGGCTATCTATTAGCTATCTGTTGGCTAGCTTTCTATCTATTTGAGTTACTTCCTGGTTGAGTGAATGCTGGCGCGTGTGGCTGCCGCTGCTCACCCACAGAATAACTCATCCCGTCATGGTAAAGTGACCTTGAGAGTTTTGAAAGGCACTTATAAATGAAATGTATTATTAGGATTTATAGTAATAATAATCATAATAATGGTAATGATAATAATGATAATCATCATCATCAGTTCTATTTGGGTTACTGTTTAAAGAGTTAATGGCGACGGGGGAAGAAGCTGTTTAAATGTCTGCTGGATTTGGTGCGCCTGATGGGAGTCGTTGGAAAAGGGGGTGGGCAGGGTGCGGAGGGTCCAGTAGGATTTTCCGCGCTCTTGTTTGGATTCTTGCAGTGTGCAAGTCAATAATAGTTATAATAATAATAATAATAATACATTTTATTTCTAAGTGCCTTTCAAAACTTTCAAGCACCCCAGGTTGTCAATCATGTCAATCAATCATAGTAAACAATCGATCCACGCGACTTGGTAGAATTCACAAGCTCTCCCGCGTTGTTTATTGTCACACAAAAAAAATGGCGTTCCAACATTGATATGTGAAGTGATCTCTTTTCTTTTCCTCGTACCTGAACCAACCAGATGCCATCTTTGGTGTCCTCCACTAATTCATAGAAGTGCATCTCGCCGCTGAAATATGTGCTGCCGCCATCACCCGCCTCCGACTGCTCCTTCTCCTTATTGATGGCTGAATATAACTCCCCGTGGGTCAGCTCCCCTGTGGATTTCACAAGGTCAAGTAGTAGTTTGTAGTGTAAGAATGATTCGTTATTGTTCATTATAATCATAATAGTAGTAGTAGTTTGTAGTACAGGTATAACGCTGATAAAACTGGACACTCCATTCCATCAAGCCATCAACAACCATCACAAAGGTAAATAAAACCACTTTATTATACAGTACAGTTTATTTCTTTAATTATAATACCATAGCGCATTTATTATACGTAAAATAAGGTCTATTTTGTGTAGTTTTAAGGCTTATTTAGTAGAAAATTATGTTTTATGGGGACCTGGGAACGGATTATTCTCATTTGAATGGTTTCCTATGGGAAATTAAAGGGGCAGACGACAGAGAGTGAGAAAATGGATAGAAATCAGTGAAATTTAGACTCGTTTCAATGTTGCTAGTTCAAAGGCAGAGTGTAGACTGCAAGGTTAAAATTCCCATCAATCAGGCTCCACAAATAACCCGCACAAGCACACGTGATGCAAAACGCTATCAGTCCAGCTAAACAGAACACAATTGATGAGGAACTAGGTAAAATTAGCGCAGAGAAAGCACCTACAAGGGATCATTCCTCAAGATGGTGAAAGAAGAAGGCTACATTCCTCATCAAGTGTTTCATGCTGATAAAACCAGCCACTCCATTCCATCAAGCCATCAACGACCATCACAAAGGTAAATAAAACCACTTTATTATATAGTACACTTTATTTCTTTAATTATAATACCATAGCACATTTATTATACATAAAATAAGGTATATTTTGTGTAGTTGTAAGTCTTATTTAGTAGAAAAATATGTTTTATGGGGACTTGGGAACAGATTATTCTCATTTGAATGGTTTCCTATGGGACATTAATATTTGGGATACACATTTTTCGCCTTACACACTCTGTCTGGGAACCAATTAAGTTCGTAAGCCAAGGTATTAGAATATGTGTGATGAATTATTATTGAAAAATGTTGTCACATCGCTAATCGGTGTAACATCGCTAAACTGTAAACACCAAATTGCAGGTATGTACCTGATTTCTCCACCAGCTGGCTGACATCCTTCTTCTCAGCCAGCCCAGCGTAAGCAAGCCCTCGACATTCCAAGATGGTCTTGAGCTTCTTGTAGCTGAGCGAAACCGGGTCGACTAGCTGCGTCGCGAACACGCCAGTCTCGTACCAAACCACGGCTTCGAATATCCGAGCTAACGTGAACAAAACGATGAAATACAAGAGCAAAAAGAACAACTTGAGCCACATCGTACAAGGCGGACGATGTTCGCCGTGTGTGAGAGAATTCCTCTGACAGCCGACGCTGACTTCCCGACATGGGCCTCTTAAGTTTTCTTTGATGAATCGATTCAAATCTTTCTTCAAAAAAATCGAGTCTTTTGCGTCATGTACGTCGGGGGGTGAAAAGTTAGCTTGGGGAGGCTAACCCCTGAGCGGCGCGATACCTGCTCGCTGTCAACAGCTAGCCCATTAGCTTAGCATCACAGCTGATTTTACAGGCCCGGATGATGTCACGAGCAAAACAATCGAGGTCCAGCTCGTATTTGGTTCACACGCACGACCCGGAAAAACAAAAATTAGTGGACGAAATAGCTCCGATCAGCTGACGTTGACAGGTGACGTCATTTCCGCCCATCCCATCGCAACGAGAAATACTTTTCCTAAACACTGGTTCTACATTCTTTTATGAGTTAAAAAAAACTTTTATAATAATAATTATAATAATAATAATAATAATAATTTATAGTTACAGTCTGGATTATTTAGCTACAATCAGGTGACGTTGGCAAGTGACGTCATTTCCGCCCATACAATCGCAATGAGAAACACGGTTTTCTAAACACTGGTTCTACATTCTTTTATGAGTAAAAAAACCTTTTTATAATAATAATAATAATAATAATAATAAATTACATTTCAAGCTCTCAAGGACACTTTACAGTCACAGACAGGCATAGGTACTGTACTATAATAAATAAAATACAATTATAAATATAAACAAGAGAGAGAGAGAGATACACAGAAAATGCAATTTTAAATAAGTGTTTTTTTTTACAAAATTTATAGTTTCAGTCTGGTTTAATTAGCTCCGGTTAGCTGACGTTGACCAGTGACGCACTTTCCGCCAATACAATCACAATGACAAACACGTTTTTCTAAACACTGGTTCTACATTCTTTTATGAGTTTAAAAAAACAATTTTTACATCTATATACACATCGTTTCAGTCTGGATTGATTAGCTCCGAACAGCTGTCGTTGATCCGTGACGTCATTTCCGCCAATTCAATCGCAACGAGAAACACGTTTTCCTAAACACTGGTTCTACATTCTTTTATGGGTAATAAAAAACAATTTTTACATTTATATATAGTTACGTCTACTAAGTTATAGTTACTGTACCGGGAACATTGATCAAGAAGAAGGGGACCAAGCGGACAATGAAGAAGAGAATCAACCTGCTGCAGGTAAATATTTCAACCTCCATTTCAAACTAAAATTCCATTTCTGAAAACCCCCCAAAAAACAGAAGATCATTATATTTCACAAGTCTGTTTTAAATTAATCTTGTGTGTGTGTATTCTGTGATAATTACATTCAATTTAATTATTTAATTCCCTGACAAACAATTCTATCCGAATTACTTAGCTATCTATTAGCTGTCTATTCGCTAGCTAGCTTTCTATCTGAGTTACTTCCGGGTTGAGTGAAGGCCTAGCTAGCTATCTATTAGCTGGCTAGCTTTCTATCCGAGTTACTTAGCTATCTATTAGCTGTCTATTCGCTAGCTATCTTTCTATCTGAGTTACTTGCGGGTTAAGTGAAGGCCTAGCTAGCTATCTGTTATCTATCTATTAGCTGGCTTGCTTTCTATCAGAGTTACTTAGCTATCTGTTAGCTATCTATTAGCTGGCTAGCTTTCTATCCGAGTTACTTAGCTATCTATTAGCTGTCTATTCGCTAGCTAGCTTTCTATCTGAGTTACTTCCGGGTTAAGTGAAGGCCTAGCTAGCTATCTGTTAGCTATCTATGAGCTATCTTTCTATCTATTTGAGGTACTTCCTGGTTGAGTGAACGCTGGCGTGTGTGGCTGCCGCTGCTCACCCACAGCATAACTTAACCTGTGACTGTAAAGTGACCTTGAGAGTTTTGAAAGGCGCTTCGAAATTAAATGTATTATTATTATTATTATTATAAAAAAATTGACGTTGAAAACATGGAATCTTTCATTAAAAAAATGGGGAAAAAGATCAACACGTTAGCATGCAATTAACAAGTCAGAAACAAAGTTAGCATTCCAGTTTTCAGAGGCCTTTTATTTCAAAATGCAACATCAGATCCACATGAAGCTGGTCTGGTTAGATCGCCGGGTTGCCATAGTTTCCCTTCGTGCTGGTCTGGTTAAGGGATGACAAGGATTCTTTCCTTTAGCGCGTTCTAAAAATTGAAGAAAAAGATCAACACGTTAGAATGTAGATCATGTTTTTACTTTTCAGTTGCATTTTTATTTCAAAATTCAACATCAGATCCGAATCAGGAGCTGGAGTCGTGATGGGAATTCTGGCTCTTTTGGCTCGGCTCACTAAAAAGATCCGGCTCTTTTGGCTCCCAAATGGCTCCTCAGTTTTTCTTTTTTTTGTTGTCGCTTAATTTACTACCAAAAATATACAATACAATATCTCATTTTTTAAAATTTATGTGACTTGATTTTGTTTGTGAGTCAGCAGTGGCAGCCACACGCGCCAGCGTTCACTCAACCCGGAAGTAACTCAAGTAGATAGAAAGCTAGCTAATAGATACAGTACAGTCACAGGATATTTTTTTTTTTTTTTTGCGGGTGAGTCGGTTCTTTTGGCTCAGATCACTAAAAAGATCCGGCTCTTTTGGCTCCCAAATTGGCTCCTTAGTTTGTTTTTTTTTGTTGCTTGAATTAATTTACTACCAAAAATATACAATACAATATATCATTTTTTTTAATTTAATTTGTCCTCTATTACCCGCCCTCGGTCTTCGGTTAAAGCCGTTAGTGATTGGTCGATATCCGTGTTAGAGGAGGGAGGGGAGAATTAGTCACATGCAGCAGTGAGGAGAAGGGGGGGAAGTATTCTGACTTTTAACTCAGAATTCCAACTTTTCACTCTGAATTCCGACTTTTAACTCAAAATTCTGACCTTTAACTAAGAATTCTGACTTTTAACTGAATTCCGACTTTTAGCTCAGAATTCCGATCTTTAACTCAGAATTCCAACCTCTAACTCAGAGTTCCGACTTTTCACTCAGGATTCCGACTTTTAACTCAAAATTCTGACTTCTAACTCAGAATTCCGATCTTTAACTCAAAATTCCAACCTCTAACTCAGAATTCCGACATTTAACTCAGAATTCTGAGTTTTAACTCAAAATTCTGACTTTTAACTCAGAATTCCGACTTTTAACTCTGAATTCCGATCTTTAACTCAGAATTCCTACCTCTAACTCAGAATTCTGACTTTTAACTCAAAATTCCAATTTTTAACTCAAACTTCCGACTTTTAACTCAGAATTCTGACTTTTAACTCAGAATTCCGACTTTTAACTCAGAATTCCGACTTAACTCAAAATTACGACTTTTAACTCAAAATTCCGACTTTTAACTCAGAATTCCGACTTTTAACTCAGAATTCCGACTTAACTCAAAATTACGACTTTTAACTCAAAATTCTGACTTTTAACTCAGAATTCTGACTTTTAACTCAGAATTCCGACTTTTAACTCAGAATTCCGACTTTTAACTCAGAATTCCGACTTTTAACTCAGAATTCCGACTTAACTCAAAATTACGACTTTTAACTCAAAATTCCGACTTTTAACTCAGAATTCCGATTTTTAACTCAGAATTCCGATTTTTAACTCTGAATTCCGACTTTTAACTCAGAATTCCTACTTAACTCAGAATTCCGACTTTTAACTCAGAATTCGAACTTTTAACTCAAAATTCTGACTTTTAACTCAGAATTTCAATCTTTAACTCTGAAGTCCGATCTTTAACTCAGAATTCCGATCTTTAACTCAGAATTCCTACTTAACTCAGAATTCCGACTTTTAACTCAGAATTCGAACTTTTAACTCAAAATTCTGACTTTTACCTCAGAATTTCAATCTTTAACTCTGAAGTCCGATCTTTAACTCAGAATTCCGATCTTTAACTCAGAATTCCTACTTAACTCAGAATTCCGACCTTTAACTCAGAATGCTGACTTCTAACTCTGAATTCCAACTTTTAACTCAGAATTCCGACTTTTAACTCTTAATTCCGAATAACTAGGCCGGATATGGCCCCCGGGCCTTGACTTTGACACCTGTGCTTTAAGAATGATTCAAACCAGCAAGCAGTCAAAATCACAGGATGGTGCAATTAATTTGCACAAGGGTGTCGATTAATAGAAAGATAGGTAGCCAGCTAGATAGCTAGATAGCTATATAGCTAACAACGACACTCAACACTGTTGCCGAAATGCATGATTATGTACTGACATGCCCTTATGCAGTAAAAGATCGTTGTTTTCTTACGATTTCTGCAGAAACTCGTGGCTCGCTCGGTCCTCCACTTCCATTCGTATGACGCTCTTCTAAAAAAATAAATAAAAATGTACAGTGATACCTTGGCTTACGAACTTAATTGGTTCCCAGAAAGTGTGTGTAAGGCGAAAAATGTGTATTCCAAACATTTATTTCCCATAGGAAACCATTAAAATGAGAATAATCCGTTCCCAGTTCCCCATAAAACAGAATTTTGAACTAAATAAGCCTTAAGAATACACGAAATATACCTTATTTTTTGTGTAATAAATGTGCTATGGTATTGTAATTAAAGAAATAAACTGTACTGTATAATAAAGTAGTTTTATTTGCCTTTGTGGTTATATTAGCTATCTATTAGCAAGCTAGCTTTCTAACTATTTGAGTTGGCGCGTGACTCAAAGTAACTCAAATAGATATCAAGCTTGCTAGCTAGAGAATAGCGAATAGATAGATAATAGCTACCGAAAAGATCACTAATGGCTAGCAAATAGATACCTAATAGCTAGTGAATAAATAGCAAATACCTAGTTAATATATAACTAATAGCTAGCGAATAGATAGCTAATACCTAGCAAATAGATAGCTATTAGCTAGCGAATAGATAGCTAATAGCTCGCAAATAGACAGCTAATAGCATAATAATGATAACATCCAAAAATAACAATGATAACATAATAGCATAATAATAATAATCTATTAGCTGTCTAGCTGGCTGGCTATCTGGCTAGCTATCTAGCTAGCTATTTGGATTGGATTGGATATGATAGCTATCTAATAGCTATCTAATGGCTATCTAATAGCTATCTACTAGTTGCCTAGCTGGCTACTAGCTATCTAGCTATCCATTAGCTATCTATAGCTATCTTTTGGCTATCTCTTAGCTATTAACTATCTAGCTAGCTAGCTATTTGAGTCATGAAATATATTAGCTATCTCCCTAGCTAGCTAGCTATTTTAGTCAGGAAACATATTAGCTATCTAGCTAGCTCGCTATGCATTAGCTACCTAGCTATCTATTAGCTAGCTTACTATTCTATTTGAGTTATTTCCGGGTTGAGTGAACGCTGGCGCGTGTGGCTGCCGCTGCTCACCCACAGAAAAACTTCTTCTGTGACTGTAAAGTGACGTTGATAGTTCTGGAAGGCGCTTATAAATTAAATGTGTTGTTGTTGTTGTTGTTATTGTTGTTGTTGTTGTTGTTGTTGTCGTGGTCTGTGTGAACCTTGACCTTGATTTGCTTCCCGCTGCACAGCGCGCTGTCATTCAACATGGAGCTGTACTGCCAACACCAGCCCACCTCGCCCACGTAGGCCCGCCTGGCTAAAGGCGGGGGTGCATGCGGCGCCGCCCTCCACAGGTAAGATAGGTCGCTAGTAGCCTCGGGGGTTGAGGTCCCGGCTCCTGCCGACGGGGAGCCATTGAATCTCGGACGGTAGTCGCTGATACCGTCCGGACCTTGATGGATATGTGACATCATAAGTAGGAAGTTACTTATTGATGGCAGTGAGTACAGGAGGACATGAACATCAATATTTCAATAAAAAGCCTCCTCTCACAAGCATTTCTTTTTCATACAGTATGTGTCAGAATACTACAAACTAGGACTACTACTACTATGACTATTGTGATTATAATGAACAAGATTGAATCATTTTTATACTACAACAACAACTACTACTACTATAACAACTATTACTACTACTACTACTACTACTACTACTACTACTACTAGTACTACTCTTATGATTATAATTAACAATAATGAATCATTTTTATACTACAAACTACTACTACTATTGCTACTACTACTGCTACTACTACTACTACTACTACTACAACTATTACGACTACAACTATTATGATTATAATGATCAATAATGAATCATTCTTATACTACAAACTACTTCTACTTCTGCTACTACTACTACTACTACTACTACTACTACTACTACTACTACTATTGTGATTATATTTAACAGTAATGAATCATTTTTATACTACAAACTACTACTACTATACGACTATTGTGATTATAATGAACAAGATTGAATCATGTTTATACTACAAACTACTACTACTACTACTACTACCACCACCACAACTATTACTACTACTACTGCTACTCTTATGGTTACAATTAACAATAATAACAAAAAGTCATTTTTATACTACAAACTACTACTACTACTACGACTACTATGACTATTGTGATTATAATGAACAAGAATGAATCATTCTTATACTACAAACTACTACTACTGCTACTACTACTACTATTGTGATTATAATTAACAGTATTGAATCATTTTTATACTACAAACTAGGACTACTACTATGACTATTGTGATTATAATGAACAAGATTGAATCATTTTTATACTACAAACTACTACAACTACTACTACTATAACAACTATTACTACTACTACTGCTACTACTATTACTACCACTAGTAGTACAAATATTATGATTATAATTAACAATAATGAATAATTTTTATACTACAAACTACTACTGCTATTGCTACTACTACTAGTATTACTACTACTACTACTAGTACTACTACTACAACTATTACGACTACAACTATTATGATTATAATTATCAATAATGAATCATTCTTATACTACAAACTACTTCTACTACTACTACTACTACTACTACTACTACTACTATTATTGTGATTATAATTAACAGTATTGAATCATTTTTATACTACAAACTAGGACTACTACTATGACTATTGTGATTATAATGAACAAGATTGAATCATTTTTATACTACAAACTACTACAACTACTACTACTATAACAACTATTACTACTACTACTGCTGTTACTATTATGGTTACAATTAACAATAATGAATCATTCTTACACTAAAAACTATGACGACTACGACTACTACTACTATTACTACTACTACTATTATGATTATAATTAACAATAATGAATCATGCATATACTACAAACCACTACTACTACTACTACTACTATTGTGATTATAATTAACAAGAAAGAATCATTCTTATACTACAAACGACGACTACTACTATTACTACTACTACAACTATTGCTACTACTACTACTGCTACTATTATGGCTACAATTAACAATAATAAATCATTCTTACACTAAAAACTACGACGACTACGACTACTACTACAACAACAACAACAACTACTACTACTACTATATTGATTACTACTACATAGGAGCAGACCAAAAACACATTTAAAAATATTCCTATAAAGTTCCAAAGAGAGAGAGATCAGGAGTATGTTCACGACATCATTGCAACATAACTCATTCGGCTAACGATGCCGGTTTGAAATAAGCTCAATCATATCTCTATCAAGTGTCTGTATTACCTGTAAAAATAATCCTTTGTCCTGCTGCTGATTTTTGTTTGTTTTGCATGATGTCCACTTCCTCCTCACAAAGTTTGTCTCAGGTGCATGACTTGGCCCCCTGCTGTTGGGAGATGACGTGACACGGATACCTCCTCTGTGTCCATGACAGGTCATGCTCGGTTGTCATGGGACCCGGACCACTGGTGGCCTAGTTTACTTTGTGACGACAAGAGGGGGGTGGAGAAGTGGGGTCGACCCCATATCAGAGTAAGTCATCAGAGCAGCAGTAGTCAACAGTATGACGTAAAAACGTATAAGGTTATATTCAAAGTGCGTTTTTATGAATCAAACAGGAAAACACCGTGTGGTTATAAAGCAAAAAAAAATAATAAGTATACAAAAATAAATACATTTTTCCAAGTATATCCGCTAGGAAGCGCTACAACATCGTTTTTCCTGCCTAAACCGAACCCCTGTTTTTTTCTCGTCACATGGACTCGCCCATATGGTAGCCTCGCTCGTGTTACTCATTAACGCGAGATTTGTACAAAGGCGTCAAACAGGAAATGATAGGAGAATTCTTTCAGAGTAAAATAAACGTTTATATCACGACTCGAGCCCAATTTCGAAGACTGGTATTCACAATGTATGAGCTGTGTCTTGAATTTCACAGTCTTTTGAATGGAACGATGCATAAAAGAAATAATCACCTTCTTGTTAGGTGGAATTGCCGTTTTTTATAACCCGACACAGAGCATATTTATTCATATAATGGCTCTAATTTTGAGGTGTGATAACTAAGTCATTTTTGTGGCATCAGGACTCGCCATACATATTTTTTTATTTACTATTTACTCGTAAGACTTCCTGTGCTCAGCGCGGTCACGTGAAATCGCGTGCACCCGCGCGTTCATGTGAATCACGTGACCACACTGCCTGACTGTCCATTGCAAAACTGCTTGACCAATTTAAAACTAGATTTTTTTTCAAAAATAACAACCGATTTACACACACACACACACACACACACACACACACACACACACACACATACATATTTAAATAAATAAATAAATATATAAACACACAAATAAATAAATAAATAAATAAAGCGCCCAGACTGGCATTAAACGCGTGCTACACACGCGTTTTTCTGCACAATACGTGTATATTATTCTATTTAAAATTCCATTTTCTGTGTAGCTATCGCTCTTGTTTCTATTTATAATTGTATTTTATTTATTGTATTTTATTCATCATAGTACCTATGCTTGACATTACAGTACTATACTGTATACCCGAGGCGGACATCTAACGTAGTGGCAATAATGTGAAATGTCCGTCTGACTTGGGTGTCCGTGTAGAAACGTTCGACCATATATTCTATCCATCCATTTTGCTGACCGTTGTATCATCATTAGGGGCGCCACAAAAGGGATCTTTGCGAAAATTACGAGAAAAAACACCAATTTTACAGTCAATTGAAAATTTGCGTTTATAATGGAAGTCAATCTGACAAATAGTGGCTTTCGACTATCATGGTCGCTAAAATTAAAAACGATATGCCAACTGGAATGTTCGAAAAAAGTCCAGCAAGGTGGCATTTCGAACGTTGACCCTTCTTGACTTCCGGTGTAAAATTTCAGCTATGTGGGTGATCAAAATTCATATTCAGAGTAAGATTAACGACGCTATAACGTCCTATGATTCAAAGTTGACATTCCCCGTCATGTATATAAATGTATCATCTTTATTGTTTATGAGACCGCTATAGTGACATGAAACATGATTTTTTTTTCGAAAGTCAAACGAGTGACGCATATTGATTTATTTTGAAAAACATGCCGGAATAAGTCACAGTATTCGTCTTTGTATCTTGCGTGGCGCCACCTTTCAGTCACCATGGTGGCATACAACACATCAGCACAGTGGAAGCGGCGTTGGGGCTGAAGTGCGTCGCACTTTTCCGAGAGTCCTCCGATAGCCCAGCACCATGTTTCGTCCGTGAGTGGCTCGGCCTCTGAAAAAAAACTAAGCAATTGGAAAACAAACTAAAAAAAATGGGCACCGATTTATTGTCGGCGGGTTAGGTTTTGGAGCCCCACTCCCCCCTCCTTTTTTTGTCTTTCTTGGTCGCAACTACAAGAATGGCGTTGGTGAACTGTACATAAAAAGGGAGGAGAACCGAGTCCAGAGAAGTTGGGCGACCCTCGCTTGTCGCAACCGGCACCGGGAAGAAGCCACAAGCCAAGGTGGGGAAGAGTGCTCGCACGTCAGTTTGAGCAGGGTCCGTCGGGCCGGGGTCTCCGGGGCACTCCCAAAACCTCTCCAGCCCCGCGTTCGTCTCTCCGGGCAGACGACCGAGCGGGTCTCCGATCCCGGAGAAGGAGGTGGATTTTCTTTATCTTTTTGTTCACCGGTTCTTTTTATTGGGGGGGGGGGATAAATTGACATTCTGAACAGGATTAAAACATTGTCCACTTCCAAGACGATGAAAATGGCGTCCTATGTGGATAACAGCTTTCGGGAGGCGGTGATGATGAACCCAGCGAACAGGACGCAACAGGTTTGACCTTTTAGCTTTGTATTAAAACGCCGCAAATGCATCGTGTGTGTTGTTTTAAGTCTTTCTGTCTGGCCCGTATGGTTCCATCGCATTTAAGCCGCCTGTCATGGGAGATAATCGGGGGGCTACTTAGCATAGCAAGAGAGGACACGATGCTTCCAACAACAACAACAACAAAAAGTTGTCATTGTAGCATTCAAAATGCTACTCGTTTAACGGTTAGCACGGGGATGTTATTTTAATGCCAGGATCTTAGCTTTGATGGCCTCGCCACTTTCTTCCACAGTGAGATTGAAAAGATGATGTTGAAGAGAAACAAGGTGCGGGAAGATTTTAGGACTTCGCTTCACAGTTTTGAGGCTCTGTGTTCGATCGACTCTGGGCTCCAATTTACTGATGTGGCGTTCGGTATTGTCGACAATTTTATCAAACATTCTCATTAAGTTCATTAAAGACCGTAATCTCCATTGGTGTGAACCAGTCCAAGGTGTCACTTGCACTTAACATGGGTTGGGCATCAACACGCCTCAACCTTAATGAAGGAAAATTGATCACTCACGAAACAAGTTTTCCATTGGTCAAACACTTTGATTTGAACATATCCAGAAAACAAGAAACACAGCAAGTGGAAGTTTACTTGCCATATTATCTTGTTTACAAGCAGTGTCTGAAACTCATGACATTGTTGCAATGTATTAAGGATGTACCGACCACAAATGCTGCCTTGCTCAATTTATCATAAATATCCCTTGCGGATGGATGACTTTGCTCCAGTTGATCGTTTGTCCATACACTGTTGTTGCGCCGTCTGCCACAACCCACGTGAACTCCTCTTTCCACGATGCTTTTAATGTACGTTCAATTTCTAAGCGCTTTTCAAAACTCTCATGGACACTTTACAGTCACGGGGATAATGTATGTTTACCTTTTGTAGCGTCATTAATTTTGTTAGCTTCTTTTGAGTCTTCTGAGGTTGAGGTTCTGTGCATCTACTTTGGAAAATGATATGCAAATGCACAACCTTATAACGCTTGGGAAAATCCGGAAGCAGGCTTCTGATTGGCTGCCGTGCCGAGTATGCAAATTGCCAAACGAACCGGAATGCAGACATTTCTAAACCGAATGAAGATTTTGAAATCGTAATCATTTATTCTGATTTCTAAATCTTCGTTCAAACGTTTGCTTTATTAAATAAAGGCCAGCCAGCGTGTCACTCACTCGCACAGCAATCTACTGCGTGACTACACTCAATACAGTAGTTATACAGTGCAGATGCCGTCTCAGCAACATCTCTTGTAGTAATGTACAAGAAATCCATGAATGAAAACCATTTTGAATGGATTTCGACTTACGACCGTTTGACTTAAGACCGTTTTGTCGGAACGGAACCTGGTCATAACTCTGAAGTTACCTGTATATGGAAAAGGTTTGAAAAAAACTCCATTCATTGCGGGTGTGCCTTGTACTCCAGTGCGCATTATACACCGGAAAATACAGTAAATTATTTAGAAAAAAAATATTTGAGCCACAGACACCCCTACCCCGAAGCCTCAACATGCAACCATTAGAAACCTCCTTGGTATGGTCTTCACGAGTGCTCGACTTCGTTTTCAGGTCAGATTGACAATTTAAAATTAATCTTTGGCAGCGTCAATTGAATTTCACGCCCCGAAATGGTGCCATTAAGCAGATGGAAAGTGTTATTCTTAATTCTTCTTTCCAACGACTCGAGCCTCCCTCATGCGTAAAAGCATCTTTCCCGCTATTCTTGGAACTACCCCCGCTCGCCCTTTTGTCCTTCAGGTGTGGACGACGTCCCTCTGGCGGGATTAGCAGCAAACTGTCAGAAGGATCAAGACTGGCCCCGTTTCACCTCCCGTTTTGTACCGGCGTCGCTCGTCGGGTGATAAACTGAAAAGCTTTCACGATGTCCGATTTGGAATTGCCGGGAAGGGAAGTTGAACTTAATTGGTTGCCAGACAGAGTGTGTAAGGCGAAAAGTGTGTATCCCAAAAATTAATTTCCCATAGGAAACCATTAAAATGAGAATAATCCGTTCCCAGGTCCCCATAAAACATGAATTTTCTACTTTCTAATTTAATTTTCTAAGCCTTAAAACTACACAAAATATACCTTATTTTATGTATAATAAATGTGCTATGATATTATAATTAAAGAAATAAACTGTACTGTATA
Organism: Hippocampus bargibanti; assembly: GCF_051943395.1. Taxonomy (NCBI): domain Eukaryota; kingdom Metazoa; phylum Chordata; class Actinopteri; order Syngnathiformes; family Syngnathidae; genus Hippocampus; species Hippocampus bargibanti. The sequence goes on along the minus strand of NC_142735.1, from coordinate 35,309,747 downwards.
ATAAAGTTGTTTTATTGACCTTTGTGATGGTCGTTGATGGCTTGATGGAATCGAGTGGCTGGTTTCCTCAGCATTAAACACTTGATGAGGAACATAACCTTCTTCTTTCACCATCTTGAGGAATGATCCCTTGTAGATACTTTCTTTGCGATCATTTTACCTAGTTCTTCATCAATTGTCTTCTGTTTAGCTGGGTTGATAGCTTTTTGCATCAAGTGTACAGATGACTTGTGCGGGTTGTTTGTGGAGGCTGATTGATGGGATATTTTAACCTTGCAGTCTACACTCTGCCTTTCAACTATCAAAGTTGAAACAAGTCCAAATGTCACCGTTTTCTAATAAAATACAAAAGCGCAACAGGAAGTGCTTGTCGCATCTTGTAAATTCATTGAGTGAAATAGCGAAAAGTGTCAGAATGCTTTTGGAACTCAAACAGGATGAACCGGCGCCGCTAAACCAGAACACCATTTCCTCCTGATTCTCTATTTTTTTTTCTTCTGTATTTGGGGGTGGGTTTGTGACTTCCTTCCCCCGGTTTTGTCGTGGTGTTAACATTTTCATGCACTAATCCCGCCCGGGACACATTGGTGGGAGTTTTGCGATCCGCCGAACTGCCAGTGGGTGATGTCATATGTTCTTCTTCGCCGCGGTCGTCGCGCTGACGTATTCCCGTCGTGTTTATAATAATAATAATAATAATAATAATAATAATAATTTCTAAGCGCCTTTCAGAACTGTCAACGTCACTTTACAGTCACAGGAGAAGTTTTTCTGTGGGTGAGCAGCGGCAGCCACACGCGCCAGCGTTCACTCAACACGGAAATAACTCAAATAGAATAGTAAGCTAGCTAATAGATAGCTAATACATAGCTAGCTAGGTAGAAAATGTTTCCTGACTCAAATAGCTAGCTGGCTAGCTAGGTAGATAGCTAATATGTTTCAAGACTTAAATACCTAGCGAGCTAACTAGCTAGATATCTAATCGCTAATAGCTAGATAGCTAATGTTTCTTAACTTGAAGATTGCATCGGTAAATCAACTTTATCAATTGACCTTTTTGTTCCATCGATGATAATAATAATAATAATAATAATAAAAATAATACATGTCATTTCTAAGCGCCTTTCAAAACTCTCAAGGTCACTTTACAGTCACATGTTATTTTTTTTATGTTTTTTCTGTGGGTTAGCAACCCACTCATAGAAAGCTAACTAGCCAGCTAATAGCTAGCTTGCTAGCCAGTCAGTTATCTAATAGATACCTCGCTACATAGCTAGCGAGCCAGCTACACAGCTAATAGATAGCAAATAGCTAGCAAATAAAGTGCTCTCAAGGACACTTTATCGATGCGCCTAGCGTCATGATTTTTCGATTAAAATGATTGATTGTTCGGCATTCCCGACAAATGTCACAAAGATAGCTTTGCGGATATGTCAAATGTGTTTGCGAGTGCGGCCACGGACAACATTTACGCTGTCTGTAGCTTCTCAAAAGACCTTTTGTGCCCAAAAAATCCACACACAAGGCAAGACAAATAAACACAGTGGTTTATGTTTAAACTGAGGCCGAGGCGAACAATGCGTCGACTGAAGCGACAAACCACACACACACACACACACACACACACACACACACACACACACACACACACACACACACACACACACAAAAGTGCCGCTTAATTTTCAAGTCTTTTTTTTAAAGACATTTTGTCTCATAGTTTGAACTATAACAGACTGTTTTGATCAGAGTGATGAGGCAAATTTAAATACAGTGCTACCTCGGTTTACGAACCCCTTCGCTTCCGAACGTTTCGGTTTACGAACGTTAAATTTATGAAAATTTAACCTTGGCTTACGAACTATTTTTCGGGATACACACGGAGCTGCCACAATGAGTGATGTGTCGTTCGCGAACGAGCCTGTTCTCCTTACGATAAAATGGCAGCCGGCTGTTTTTGTCCTCTATTCCCAGCCCCCAGTCGTCGGTTAAAGCCACGTGATTGGTCAAGAACGCAGCAGTAATGGGCGGGGGGTTAACGTTAAAGAGACAGGCAGACGACAGAGAGAGAGAGAGAGAGAGAGAGAGAGAGTGAGAAAAGTGTGTATCCCAAAAATTAATTTCCCATGGGAAACCATTAAAATCAGAATAATCAGTCCCAGTAAAACATAATTTTCTACATAAGTTTCTAAGCCTTAAAACTACACAAAATATACCTTATTTTATGTGTAATAAATGTGCTATGGTATTGTAATTAAAAAAATAAACTACTATATAATAAAGTCATTGATGGCTTGATGGAATGAAGTGGCCGCTTTAATCAGCATTAAACACTTGATGAGGAACGTAGCCTTCTTCTTTCACCATCTTGACGAATGATCCCTTGTAGGTGCTTTCTCGGTGATAATTTTACCTAGTTCCTCATCAATTGTGTTCTGTTTAGCTGGGTTGATAGCTTTTTGCATCAAGTGTACAGATGGCTTGTGCGGGTTGTTTGTGGAGCCTGATTGATGGGATATTTTAACCTTGCAGTCTACACTCTGTCTTTGAACTATCAAAGTTGAAACGAGTCCAAATGTCACTGTTTTCTATCCATTTTCTCACTCACTGTCATTTGTCTGTCTCTTTAATTTTTAAACCATCACCGCTCACTGCTGCGTTCTAGACCAATCACGTGGCTTTAACCGAAGACGGGGGTGGGGAATAGAGGACAAAAAAAAGTCGGCTGCCATTTCCTTGTTCGGAGAACGGGCTAGTTCACGAACGACACATCACTCATTGTGGCAGCTCCGTGTGTATCCCGAAAAATAGTTCGTATGCCAAGGTAAAATAAAATTTTCATAAATTTAACGTTCGTGAATCGAAAAGTTCGTAAACCAAGGTATCACTGTATTCCAATTAGTCGTAAATACATATATACACATACTGCAAGAATCGAAACAAGGGCGTGGAAAATCCTACTGGACCCTCCACACCCTGCCCACCACCTTTTCCAGTGATTCCCTTGAGGCAGGCACTACTGATCCATGCGCACCAAATCCAGCAGACATTTAAACGGCTTCTTCCCCCGTCGCCATTAACTCACTAAACAGTAACCCCAATAGAACTTTCTAGTGCCTCTTTGCAATGTTTTTAATGTTGATACTAGTGCAACGTGTTTTACCGCAGACAAATTCCTTGTGTATTCTACATACTTGGCCAAAAAAGATGATTCTGATACACACACAGACATGCGCACACACACAGTATGCTAACCATCCTCAGTTACTTGTGAATTGTGAGCAAACATGTGAGTCTGGCGCCGCAAGCGCGTCCACTCAACCTACTGAAAAATGTGCTTATGACCTCATGCTTTCTCCACGCGGGGCCGTCGGTAAACGTCACGACGGAGTGATTTTAAAAAGTCTCCGGAGACTTTGAGTTTAGCAGTCCTACGAGTTGATTTACAACGGATTCCCAGTTATGCGAGTGTTGCATATTTGTTGGAGTAGGTGATGAAATGTGTCATTTTCACTCCCTGTGAAATCCAAGTTCAGGAATGCTTTCGACACTTGCATTTTTGGATGTGATTCTTGGCTTATATTCGTAGTCTTTGTTTCTACTTCAACTGTGCGACTTTGTCTTGGCCGACTAACTTTTGAATTGGGGATAATTTTAAAATTGTCTACTTTATACAATGGGACCTCGGTTTACACGCCTCGGTTTACGAACTTTTCGGTTTACGAACGTTACATTTATGAAAATTTTACCTTGGCATACAAACTATTTTTCGGGATACACACGGAGCTGCCACAATGAGTGATGTGACGTTCATGAATGAGTCCCTTCTCCCAACAAGGAAATGGCAATTTTTGTCCTCTATTCCCCGCCCCCGGGGTATCGGGTTACAGAGAGAGAGAGCGAGGCCGTTCTCCAAAAAACAAAATGGCGTCTTCGGTTAAAGTCACGTGATTGGTCAAGAACCCAGCAGTGTGATGGGGGGGGTTAAACATTAAAGCGACGGGCAGACAGAGAGAGAGAGAAAACACGCACACACGAAAGGGAGAGGACAGAGCTTGAAACAAAAAAATGAAAAGTGAAAAAAACAAATGGTGAAAAAAATGATAGAAAACAGTGAAATTTGGACCCATTTCAACTTTGATATTTCAAAAGTAGAGTGTAAACTGGAAAGTTAAATATCCCATCAATCAGCCTCCACAATTAACCCGCACAAGTAATCTGTACACTTGATGCAAAAAGCTATTAACGCAGCTAAACAGATCACAATTGATGAACTAGATAAAATTATCACAGAGAAAGCACCTACAAGGGATCATTCCTCAAGATGGTGAAAGAAGTAGGTTACGTTCCTCATCAAGTGTTTAATGCTGAGGAAACCGGCCACTCCATTCCATCAAGCCATTAACGACCATCACAAAGGTAAATAAAATGACTTTATTGTACCGTACAGTTTATTTCTTCAATCATAATACTATAGCACATTTATTATACATAAAATGAGGTCTATTTTGTGTCGTTTTAAGGCTTAGAAAATTACATTAGAGAGTAGAAAATTATGTTTTATGGGGACCTGGGAACGGATTATTCTCATTTTAATGGTTTCCTATGGGAAATTAATTTTTGGGATACACACTTTTCACCTTACACACTCTGTGCGTGAACCAATTAACTTCGTAAGCCAAGGTATCACTGTATATGTATATATATATATATGTGGGGGGGGTCTGACAGACTCTTCTTGTCTCATGTTTGTTAATTACAATCTCGACCTTGTGTGAGGTTTGTACATCTGAATGCCAGCTTCCAGTTATCTTGTCGCTTTCGGGTCAGGGTGTGCATTTTTGCGACATCTATATCGAAGCGTTGGAAGAAAAACTGCTTGTCAGTCAGAAGCGGCAGAAATTCCATTGGCCTACGTAGCGGAAAGTGGCAGCCAAAGCTCCATTGGTGACCGCGGTGGTTGGGGGTGGGAACCGCAGTCTTTGCATACTTAGCCCCAAAACCCACCAGGCCAAAACGGATAAACCCTTTCTGCCGTGCGCTGTTTACACGGACGCGATTGAGTTGCGCTATAAGGCTTTTCGTAAAAAAAGTAGCAGAGGCGGTGATCTTAGTTGAGGTTTTGGGAACGTCGTCATTTGGGGAAATGAAGTCACAGATGGAAACAAAGCTTTTGTAACGGGCCTGGCGGAGAAACGGGTTCAGAACGATACAATACATCAGTTAGAAGTGTTCACTTACGTCCTTGATCCACTGGTGAAAATGACGCTTTGATCCTCTCTTCTGTCATCTAGAACTTCTTCATACAACAAATAGTGTGCAAAAAGTGCTTAAGTTTGAATGTCTGTGTTGTCATATTGTTTTGTTGTTGTTGTTTTGACTTCAAGATGGCGTCCCATGAGTGGCTGTCTTTACAGCAGCTCCTATATTTTGTTTCTGCTGCTGTGAAATGTAAATTTCTCTACTGTGAGACAAATAAAGGCTCATCTAATCTCATGATAAATGATCTGGACTGTTTAAATGCAACGTGTTTTTGGTCTTGAGGGTATGTAAATTATTGGATATAGAATTTTGTTTGACTTTCAAGATGGCTCCGCGAGAGTAGCTGCCTTTCCAGCTGTATTCTGTTTTTCTACTTCTTTCCTTCCTCTCTGCTTCCTTTCATAACTTTGCTGCTGTGAAAAGTAAATTTCTCCACTGCGAGACGAATAAAGGTACAGTGATATCTCGGTTTACGAGCGCTTTAGCTAACAAACTTTTCGCCTTAAGAACATTAAATTCGCGAGAATATAATCTTGGCATACGAACTAGTTTTCGGGAAACACACAGAGCGCCACAATGCCTGGCGGACTAGTTTTCGGTGGAACAACACCAAACCACACGGCCGAATAGCGCCACCGTTGCCACCGGACTACTTTTCCACACCTACTGTCTTTGAGCGCACTCAGTGCAGACGTGGTTTGTTATCGAGTTGAGTATTTTGCTGTTATAGGAACGAAAAAGACCCCACCACAGGCTAGTGTTAAGCCGAAGAGGACACAAAATAAAATGACGGTCGAGCAGAAGGAGGAGATCATCGAGAAACACGAACGAGGCGTACGTTTGTGTGACTTAGCGTCCCAGTACCAGTATGCTAACTCGACCATTGCTACGTGTGGCTAAGGGTGTTTCCGTGTTGTCTAAGCAACGGTCCCAAGCAATAGAAGAGGTTGAAAAACTTCTGTTGATTTGGGTGAACGAAAAGCAGCTGGAAACAGATTACAGTGATCCCTCGCTACTTCGCGGTTCACTTATCGCGGCTTCAGTGCATCGTGGATTTTTTTTCTGGAAAAAAAACGTGTGTGTGTGTGTGTATATATATATATATATATATATATATATATATATATATATATATATATATATATATATATATACAGTAAAGTCTCGTTATATCGATATCGGATATATCGATAGTCCCGGTTATATCGATATTTTTTCGGACTCCCTTGAATATCGATATAACGAGACTTTACTGTATATATATATTTTTTTTAATAAATGGCATGCAAATGTGCAAACAAACTAAAAGAAACAACACTGCAAACATAGCAGAATAAAATCAAACACAGTGACTTTGAAGAGCTCATGGAGCAGTCTAGCTGTTCTCTATTCTCCAAAAAAAGAGTACCGACAACTACCGATAACAACGTTCTTCTCTTGGAGAAAGACTCCTTCAGTAGAAAATGACGCTACAACGCAGCGGAGTCAGGATGAATAGGCGCAACACCATTCTTTAAATTATTAATAAAAAGAAATTGTATTTTTTGTTTCATTCTGCAGTATGTATAGTTTTGCATTGTAAAATAAATGTTAAAAAATGACTACATTGTACTTTGCGGATTTCACCTAGCGCGGGCTATTTTTGAAACGTATCTCCCGCGATAAACGAGAGTTCACTGTATTCTCATTTTTAATGCTTTCTTATGGCAAATTAATGTTTGGAAGACACACTTTTCGCCTTAGACACATTTTCTCAGAACCAATTAAATTCGTAAGGTGAGGTATCACTGTACATTGAATCCCCATCCAGTGCACCGAAATCAAACTAGAGATGTCTTGTTCTACATTGTACAAACTGCAAACTTTGAAGGGAATAAAGCTGTAGCTTAGCTAATGTATTATTATTTATTATTTATTACGACAAGAAAGACTGCAGTCGGGGTTCCTGGACAGTGTACCGCCATCCGGTCTACAGACGCCAAAGTGTAGACCAGATGTCATTTATTTGACTCTTGTCAATGACTAGTTAGCCATAATTTATCTTCATGCTAGCACTCTGCCACATAATCTGCCTCTTGGCGAACGACTCAGACATGACGCTCATCAGATGGCGAGCTGATTAATTTAGTGTGATTAGAGATCCCCCAAATCCCCGAATATGGCTCCGGCACACCTCTAATGCTTGTTTACGGCGCTGCACAGCACGTAAGGACACAAACTGGGTCGATAGTTGGAGTGTTGCATCAGTTCTTGTTGTTGCCGATACGCTCCCAGCTTTCCAGCAATCGGCGAATTCCCCGAAAGTTGAAGTTGACTTATTTTAAAAATATGATTCAAGGGACCTAGGGAGGATTTGTGCTTCGATTAAGCTTTGATCACTCACCCCCACCCACAGGTTCCCACCCTTCTAAACACTTGTTACATTTGTTACAAATTTATAAACAAATTTACCTTGGCATACAAACTATTTTTCGGGACACACACGGAGCTGCCACAATGACTGATGTGTCGTTCGCGAACGAGCCCCGTTTTCCTAACATGAGCCGGCTTGTTTTGGTCCTCTATTTCCCGCCCCCAGTCGTCGGTTAAAGCCACGTGATTGGTCAAGAAGGCAGCAGTGAGGGGAGGTGTTTTAAACATTAAAAAGACAAGCAGACGACAGAGAGAGAAGTGAGAAAATGGATAGAAAACAATGAAATTTGGACTCGTTTCAACTGAGAGTTCAAAGGCAGAGTGTAGACTGCAAGGTTAAAATACCCATCAATCAGGCTCCACAAATAACCCGCACAAGCCATCTTTACATCTGATGCAAAAAGCTATCTACCCAGCTAAACAGAACACAATTGATGAGGAACAAGGTAAAATTATCGCAGGTGATCGATCATTCCTCAAGATGGTGAAAGAAGATGGCTACGTTCCTCATCAAGTGTTTAATGCTGAGGAAACCGGCCACTCCATTTCACCAAGACATCAACGACCATCGTCTGTGTAAGCTCTCAGTCGTACAGGAGTGGTCCATCGATGAGAAGGTTTCTTCAGCCGTCATCTGTACAATTTTAAATTGTAAATTGTACAGACGAGCATCACAAAGTCAGTAAAACGACTTTATCATACAATACAGTTTATTTTCTTTAATTATAATACCATAGCACATTTATTATATAACATAACATAACATAATGTATATTTTGTGTAGTTTTAAGGCTGAGAAAATTAGAAAGTAGAAAATGATGTTTTGTGGGGACCTGGGAACGGATTATTCTCATTTTAATGGTTTCCTATGGGAAATTAATTTTTGGGATACACACTTTTCACCTGACACACTCTGTCTCGGAACCAATTAAGTTTGTAAGCCCTGTATTATATTAAACTGGATGTTCAAGTGCGGGCAGATGATATAGAAAGTGGAAGTAGATCATGAAAAAGCAGCTGTTTGTTTACAAAAGACGGAAACTTATCATATAGTAGATGTAGATCGTGTAAAAAAAATCAAAGGGTTAAAAAAAAACCGCTGAATTTTCCGATGTAGTAAACAAGAGCACAGGTGTGAAGAGGGACGGCCGGTTACATAAGTCATCAAGTTGACTTAAGTGAACACCCTTGTCGAGTTATGTGAGCCAGTTGGTGACTCACTGCATGCGCCCAAAAACCAGGCGGCTGGATACCAAAACCTGCTGTTTGTCTTTGCGAAAAAGCTAAAAAAAAAAATAAGCGTTTGCTCTCTTTCTAAGAGAAATTGAATTGTTCCAGTGGAGCAGATTGCTTAACTCATTCCCTACCAGACGATGCGCACAAATGAGTTCACTCCAGTGCCAGGGTTTTTGTCATTGTCACTCAAATTCCAGGACTCATAGAATATTGAGTTTTCGGACTACAATGAGACCTCAACTTACAAACACCTCATCTTACAAACTTTTCGTCTTACAAACTTCAAATTTCTGAAAATGAAACCTTATAATAAGCACTATTTTCATAATACACACCCACCACGGCTGGCGGAGTGATCTTCGGCGGAAGCACACGACCGAACAGCACCAATGGAAGGTGACTCTCCTTCCATAAGCCATCAACGACCATCAAAAAGGTCAATAAAACTTTATTTTACAGCACAGTTTATTTCTTGAATTACAGTCCTCATGTAATGTGCCTCTCTTTCCAAACAGCAATTCCGTTTGCCATTCCATCAAGCCATCAATGACCATCACAAATGCAAATAAAGTGACTTTATGATACAATGCAGTGTATTTCTTTCATTACAATACAATAGCACATTTATTATACATAGAATAAGGTAGGTTGTGTGTAGTTTTAAGGCTTATTTAGTTGAAAAGTAAATTTTATGGAAACCCGGGAACAGATTATTCCCATTTTAATGGTTTCCTATGGGAATTTTTTTTTGAGATACACACTTTTCGCCTTACACACTGTCTGGGAACCAATTAAGTTCGTAAGTTGAGGTCTCACTGTACATCAACATTCAATTGTGACGTCACAGAGGGAACGCCCGTGACCGAGAAAGCGACACACAATGCATTTTGGGTACTTTTTTTTCATCTGAAAACACAGTGTTGATGGCGGAATTAGAAGGAAAACTACATAAATAACACCATGGTGAATCGTTGTGTGTCACAGCCATATGCGGTAACACGCTTAAAGGACAACCGACATCACTTTTTAGTTTCCTAACTGACATAATAAAACGTTTTATAGCATCTAAAATACCCAAAATGATATTTTTAGTCAAATGCAAAACACCAATAAAAATGACTTAGTGTCTAAAAAGTACTTTAATTTGAAACAGGAAGTGGCCAGTTTCAGAAGGCCCCGCCCCCAGTTCGTGACGTCACGCCAAGACGTCTTGCATTGCTAGAGAATCAAAACAATGGCTTCAGATTTGGAGAATATGCTTTCTTGTTACACCTCCAGTTATGAATATGATTCAAATAGTTCTGAAGAGGAAAGCACACATGTTTGCTATCGATTAAAGAATTTATTCCGTGCCATTTTGAGGCAACATTGGGGGGAAATGGATCACCCAAAAAGAGGCAGAAAATGGCGTCCAAGCTCCTGTGAGGAATTAATCAGCCCGTTTCCACAGGCTGATAAATTCCTTCCATGGAGCTTGGTCGCCCTCTTCTGGCGGCTTTTTGGTGCAACACGAGGTTTTCAGACCAAACAAGTACAGCAAAATACATTGACGTGATGGAAGGACTGCTACAATGTGTCTTTTTTTTTCGGTCAGGGGCGTTCTTTTAGTGACGTCACGTACGGACTCGTCACCAACTCAAAAACAAGACTTCCGGAATATTCAGCGCGAGTCTTAAAAGGTAAAATATAGCTATATGCGCTGGAATCTTTGTAAAATACGCTCAGTAGAAGTCATTTGAAGCCATTTTACAACTTATGGACACAACTTGTCCGGAGATGTCGGTTGTCTTTTAAAGAAGGTGTAAGTTGACACAAATTCCCAGCGGACAAATCAGCCCATTTCCAACGGAGCTTGTGCGCCATCTTGTGCATTTTCTGGGACGCTACATTGGAGTCCAGACGGCTCGAATTGATCCGGAAGGACTTCTTTAATCGATTGCAAACATGTATGCTTTCCTCTTCAGAACTATTTGAATCATATTCATAACTGGATGAGTCACAAGAAAGTATATTGTCCGAATCTGAAGCCATTTCACCTTTTGAAAAGCTCGTCGCTGCAGTTATGCAACAAGCCTCCCTATTCTGCGCAGTCGTTTGCTCAACTCCCATTTTGACTGCCTTAAATAACCTTTTCCTGGATTGACCTTCTCACTGAACCTGTTCCTGCTCTGATTACGCTTATGTTCATTCAGCATGCCGATCTGCGTTTGGGATTTTACACACATAGCACAATATCGTATCACGGTTAGCATAATGCTGTATTAGCACTTGCGTAGAATACAAGAGGAAACGTGTGCTTGGCCTTTCCCGCTTCAATCATGGAGGTTGTGTTTTGTTTGGAAGGGAAAAGGCTCAGCAGTGACGTATATTTGCTCTGTCGACAATTAGCGGCGTCTGTCGCCGCTTTCATCATGCATTGTGCAACTAATCCATTTGTATATGCTACGTTATTTTGGAGAGGGCAATAAGCATGGCGGAATGGGTACAACCGATAGCTTCCAGGAGAATACAAGGAATGTAATACTTGGGGTATTATTGTATTGTATTGTATTGTATTGTATTGTATCATTGTTGTTTGTAGCTCATATTTTGGCAGCCGCACGCGCCAGCGTTCACTCAACCTGGAATAACTCCAATAGACAGAAAGCCAGCTAGCTGGCTAGATAAATAGCCCTATAGCTACTAGCTAGTCAGCTCAATAACTATCCAGCCAGCCAGACAGCTAATAGATAGCTAGCTAGATAGCCATCCAGACAGACAACAGATTGCTAATAAAAAATAGATAGCAAATAGCTAGCTAGCTAGCTAGCTATTTGCTAGCTAGCTAGGCGTTCAGCATTCGCTCAACCCGGAATAACTCAAATAGATAGAAAGTGAACCAGCTAGCTAATAGATAGCTCGATAGCCAGATAGCTAATAGCTAGTCAGCTAGATAACTATCCAGCGAGCCAGACAGCTATTAGATAGCTAGCTAGATAGCCATCCAGACACACAACAGATAGAAAATAGATAGCAAATAGCTAGCTAGCTAGGCGTTCAGCATCCACTCAACCCGGAATAACTCAAATAGATAGAAAGTGAGCCAGCTAGCTAGATATATTTAATAGCCATATATTTAATAGCTAGTCAGCTAGATAACTATCCAGCGAGCCAGACAGCTATTAGATAGCTAGCTAGATAGCCATCCAGACAGCCAACAGATAGAAAATAGATAGCAAATAGCTAGCTAGCTAGGCTTTCAGCATCCACTCAACCCGGAATAACTCAAATAGATAGAAAGTGAGCCAGCTAGCTAATAGCTAGCTATCTAGATATATAGATAGATCGCCATATAGTTAATAGCTAGCCAGCTAGATAGCTATCCAGCGGGCCAGGCATATTTTAAAACGTTTTCCATACCTAAGGCGTGATGAGGCGCTTTGTCAGCTTTTGAAAAAAAAAAGTTTCTTTTCAGTGCACCTTATACTGCAGAAAATATTGTAAATCTAATACTACTACTAGTACTACTACTACTACTACTACTACTACTACTACTAATACAGTAAAGTCTCGTTATATCGATATCGGATATATCGATAGTCCCGGTTATATCGATACTATTTCTATGCACGCACTGAGAAAATTACATGCAAACAGGGTCGGATATATCGATAGTCCCGGTTATATCGATATTTTTTCGGACTCCCTTGAATATCGATATAACGAGACTTTACTGTAATAATAATAATAATAATAATAATACATTTAATTTATAAGCGCCTTTCAAATGCATTATGTATGTTGTGACCTATTGTTGTTTTGCGGACCTTTTTTTTTAGCATTTTTGCTTGATTTGTTATTTTGTTTTTTTATATTTATTTTATTCTGTAGATTTGAAAACAAAATCTGTGACCCACCGAGGGCACGCGAATCAAACGGCGAAATACCGATGGATCACCGTATCTTGTTTTGACTCATTTGAAGATGTCATCGCCATCTTCTTTTTCAATCATCGAGCTAATAAAACACATGCAGAGTACATCTACAAAAAAAAATGGCATTCAATGTGGAAAAAAACAAGGCAGTTGCTATATTAGCTAATTGACCGTCATGGCCCTACCATCCCCTTGATATCCTTTTGTGCTACATCCTGAGGATGTAGCCTCAAACCCCTCGTCCGTTCTTGTTTTCCCTCGCCGGGACGGGGAAGGTTCCCCCCGAGTGGGATGAATGCGAGCCCGTAAACAGGAAACACGGCGAGAAACGGCGTGTTTCCTGCAATTTAGCACCACGTTAAAAGTGACAAAACTGAAAAAATTGAACGGCCGTCAGTCTGCAACGAAAGTTGAAATATGCCCATTGTGTAGCAATAATGTGTCGCGGCTTGGAATTGAAGCGCATTTATGTGGGACAGGAGATGTGACACAATCTCTTCGTCAATGGATGCTATAGATTCATGTTTGCTTTCAACATTTAGCTTGTAGTCGACGTGCACATTCCATCATGATATCCCTGATCCACTGGTGAAAAGACGCTTTGAGCTTCTACTCTTTCATGTGGCTTTGTGTAACAGAGGGTACAGAAAGTGCTTAAGAATGAATGACTCTCTGTGTCTTTGTGTTGTCATGTTATTTGTTATTTAGTTTTTTTTCCTAAATACAGTGATACCTCGGTTTACAAACCCCTTGGCTGACGAACTTTTCGCTTTACGAACGTTACATTTATGAAAATTTTACCTTGGCATGCAAATTATTTTTCGGGATGCACACAGAGCGCCACAATAAGTGATGTGTCGTTCGCGAACGAGCCCGTTCTCCTAACCAGAAAATGGCAGCTGACTCATTTTTGTCCTCTATTCCCTGCCCCCAGTCTTCGGTTAAAGCCACGTGATTGGTCAAGAACGCAGCAGTGACGGGAGGTGGTTTAAACATTAAAGCGACAGGCAGACGACAGAGTGACCAAATGGATAGAAAACAGTGACATTTGGACTCTTTTTAATTTTGATCGTTCAAAGGCATAGTGTAGACCGCAAGGTTAAAATATCCCATCAATCAGACTCCACAAACAACCCGCACAAGCCATCTGTAAACTTGATGCAAAAAGCTATCAACCCAGCTAAACAGAACACAATTGATGAGGAACTAGGTAAAATGATCGCAGAGAAAGCACCTACAAGGGATCATTCCTCAAGATGGTGAAAGAAGAAGGCTCCGTTCCTCATCAAGTTTTTAATGCTGATGAAACCTCCCACTCCATTCCATCAAGCCATCAATGACCATCACAAAGGTAAATAAAATGACTTTATTATGCAGTACAGTTCATTTCTGTAATTATAATACCATAGCACATTTATTATACATAAAATAAGGTATATTTTGTGTAGTTTTAAGGCTTAAAAAATTAGAAAGTAGAAAATTAGGTTTTATGGGGACCTGGGAACGGATTATTCTCATTTTAATGCTTTCCTATGGGAAATTATTATTTGGGATACGCACTTTTTGCCTTACACACTCTGGTCTGGGAACCAATTAGGAACGTAACCTTCTTCTTTCACCATCTAGAGCATAGGTGTCAAAATCAAGGCCTGCGGGCCAAATCCGGCCCGCCACATCCTTTTTTTTCGGCCCGCGAAAGCAAATCAAACTTGTTAAATTCCATGATGATTGCTAAAATCTGAGCCAAAATTTATTTCATATTTTTGGATGTCAACCACAATAAAAGTCATTATTCTTGACTTCAGATTTGAAAACGAGTTATTCATTAATTTGCTGTGTGCTCTATATGTAATATTTGAAGGGATTTAAACATTCTAATGGCTTCCCCAAATTCATCACGGCCCTCGAGAGGAAACCATAACTACAATGTGGCCCGCGGCAAAAAAAATGACTTTGACACCCCTGAACTAGAGGAATGATCCCTTGTAGGTGCATTCTCTGCTATAATTTTACCTAGTTCCTCATCAATTGTGTTCTATTTAGCTGGGTTGATCGCTTTTTTTCATCACGTGTACAGATGGCTTGTGTGGGTTGGTTGTGGATCCTGATTGATGGGATATTTTAACCTTGCAGTCTACACTCTGCCTTTGAACTATCAAAGTTGAAACTAGTCCAAATGTCACTGTTTTCAATCAATTTTCTCACTATCTCTTTGTCGTCTGACTGTCTCTTTAATGTTTAAACCACCACCACTCACTACTGCGTTCTAGACCAATCACGTGGCTTTAACCAAAGACTGGAGGCGGGGAATAGAGGATAAAAAAATATTGGGTGCCATTTCCTTTTTTTGGAGAATGGGCTTCACTCTCTCTCTGTGCCAAGGTAAAATTTTCATAAATGTAACGTTCGTAAACCGAAAAGTTCGTAAACCGAGGTATCACTGTACCTGAAACCAGTTTCGCCAGGATGTCCACGCAGGTTCTTGAAACTCTCAGCGTAATTGCCGTGCGAGTGTGATTTGCAATTCGTGATAAGTAACAAAGAACAACACCTCACACTGGCAGACGACTGAAGTCAACAATTAACATTTACAAGCCCATTTTCTCATTTTCATAAATTGTTTAATTAAACGAATGTTTACGATGTAGAAAATAACCCACATGCCAGTCTCTTTTTTTTAAGAATTTCTGAATGAATAAGTGCGAATCCACTTATGTAAACGTACTTACAAATGGAATGTGGCAAGCCGCTTGTTGCCTAGCAACCTTCAGCAGTTGCTCTGTAATGATCGAATTAATTCTTGCTGGTAAGACCGAAGCCAAGTCGGCATAGATTAAAACAAAAGATAGACAGGAGAATAGGGAGGAATGTTTCACACAGGCTTTATCGGCAAATGACAAGGCAAAATGGGGATTGGTGATTTGGTGTTGCCATATCCAGATAGCACCACGAGGGCGAAACGGTACAATCTTGCCTTTTACCTCAGTGATACCTCAGTTTAGGAACCATATTGGTTCCCAGAAAATGTGTGTAAGGCAAAAAGTTTGTCTTCCAAACATTTATTTCCCATAAGAAAACATTAAAATGAGAATAATCCGTTCCCAGGTCCCCATAAAACACAATTTATTACGAAATGAGCCTGAAAATTACGCAAAATATACTTTATTTTATGTATAATAAATGTCTTATTGCATTCTAATTAAAAAATAAACTGTACTATATAATAAAGTCATTTTATTTACATTTGTGATGGTAGTTGTCAATGGATGATGAACTTCCAGGTTGTTCCTCTTGATGACACCCGAGTGAAGTTCCCTTGCTTTCTCGGGGATAATACATTCACTCACACTGTCCCCTGCTAGCTGCTTTTCATTAATCCAAATCAAGATGGTCGATTTAGCCTAATAGTACTGGGATGATAAATTATACAAACATACACCACGTTCGTGTTTTTCGATGATCTCCTTCTTCTGCTCGACCGTAATTTTCTTGAATGTCTTCTTAGGCTATAACACTAGCCTGTGGTGGGGTCTTTTTCCGTCCCATAATAGAAAAAGTACTACACTCGATAACAAACCATGTCTGCGCTTTAAAAAAAAGGGGGTGACAAAAAAATAGTCCGCCAGCCACCGTGGCGCTGTGTGGTTTGGTTCGTCCGCCGAAAACTAGTTTGTCAGCCAAGACTATATGCTCCCCAATTTAATGTTCGTGAGGCGAAACGTTCTTGAGCTAAAGCGTTCTGAAGCTGAGGTATCATTTTTGAGGTATCATTTTTGTCCTTCAGGGACCTTCTGAAACTGGCCACTTCCAGGTTCATTTTTTTTGCAGATTTTGGACACTTAAGTCATCATCGAGTCCGTACGTGACGTCACTGAAGGAACACCCCTGACCGAAAAAAAAGACACATTGTAGCAGTCCTTCCATCACGTCAATGTATTTTGCTGTACTTGTTCGGTCTGAAAACCTCGTGTTGCACCAAAAAGCCGCCAGAAGAGGGCGACCAAGCTCCATGGAAGGAATTTATCAGCCTGTGGAAACGGGCTGAGTAATTCCTCACAAGAGCTTGGACGCCATTTTCTGCCTCTTTTTGGGTGATCCATTTCCCTCCAATGTTGCCTCAAAATGGCACAGAATAAATTCTTTAATCGATTGCAAACATGTGTGCTTTCCTCTTCAGAACTATTTGAATCTTATTCATAACTGGATGAGTAACAAGAAAGCATATTCTCCGAATCTGAAGCCATTGTTTTGATTCTCTAGCAATGCAAGACGTCTTGGAGTGACGTCACGAACTGTGGGCGGGACCTTCTGAAACAGGCCACTTCCTGTTTCAAATTAAAGTACTTTTTTAGACACTTGAAGTCATTTTACTTGGCGTTTTGCATTTGACTAAAAATATCATTTTGGGTATTTTAGATGCTATAAAACGTTTTTCTGATGTCAGTTAGGAAACAAAAAAGTGATGTCGGTTGTCCTTTAATGGAGCTGGCGCGCTGTACACAAAGCTAATTAGCCTCTTTACTCACAGTAAGCCCTTAAGTCCCAACTCGACGGCTTTAGCTCTCACTGCTCCTGCCGAAATCTTGAATTACACATGCACCTGTTCATCGGGACAATACGCAGCTGTTGGAACAACAGGAAGTACGCGACAGCTAGCGTAATAACTTTAAGTTCAATAACTTTTAGTTTAAAAGACCCCGGGACAGTACTGTTGAGTATTTCCCAATGAAGAGAAGTAGCATGTTAGCATTGTGATGGCTTGGTATGGGAATCAAGGAGGCATGTGATGAGCTTAACATTAGTTGCACCTCTCTGGGCTGCTAGTGTAAAACCATCCTTGGGATGTGGCTAATAGCTAGCAACTAAATCCCGTTACACAAAACCCAGTGAAGTCGGCATCCATCTGCCTTTTTTTTTGTTGAGAAAACAGCCGTGTTTTTCCAGTGATCGAGGCAGGGGTGGTTCCGTTCAAATCATTAGCAACTTCTACGTTCTAGCACTGACGTAGACTCCAAGAAAACCAAAGTGTCGCGCTTTAAAGCCAGCACTCAGACCACAGCCTCATTCATCGCCAACCGCCAGACCCCAGACCCTCTGACTCTGGTTTCTGGAACGGACCGCATTTGCTGAACATGGCTACGGCTAATGGTATATAATCAGCCTACGATGGACGGAAAAATGTCATTGAAGACTTTTTAGGGCATTTTACCCAACCAAGAACAAAAATTTATAGAAAGTTTCGTTGCTTTGTTTGTTTTTTATTTTTTTTTACAATGATGACCAAATTCAGTCGGTCTACAGAGCTGCTCATAGACAACCGCAACTGGTCCTGCGACGCAACACACAGACCGGCTAACCTGCCGTCTGCTAACTAGTTTAAAGGACAACAGATGTCACTTTTTTGTTTCTTAACTGACATCAGAAAAACGTTTTATCTAAAATACCCAAACACGCAGTATGATATTTTTAGTCAAATGCAAAACACCAATAAAAATGACTTAAAGTGTCTAAAAAGTACTTTAATTTGAAACAGGAAGTGGCCTGTTTCAGAAGGTCCCGCCCCCAGTTCGTGACGTCACTCCAAGACGTCTTGCATTGCTAGAGAATCAAAACAATGGCTTCAGATTCGGAGAATATGCTTTCTTGTTACACATCCAGTTCTGAATATGATTCAAATAGTTCTGAAGAGGAAAGCATACATGTTTGCAATCCATTAAAGAATGTATTCAGTGCCATTTTTAGGTATCTGGGGGCGGGAAAGAGGCAGAAAATGGCGACAAAGCTCCGTGGAAGGAATTAATCAGCCCGTTTCCACAGGCTGATAAATTCCTTACATGGAGCTTGGTCGCCCTCTTCTGGCAGCTTTTTGGTGCAACACTTGGTTTTCAGACCAAACAAGTACAGCAAAATACATTGACGTGATGGAAGGACTGCTACGATGTGTCTTTTATTTCGGTCAGGGGCGTTCCTTCAGTGACGTCACGTACGGACTCGTCACCAACTCCAAAGCAAGACTTCCGGAATATTCAGCGCAAGTCTTAAAAGGTAAAATATAGCGATATGCGCTGGAATCTTTGTAAAATACCCTCAGTAGAAGTCATTTTACAAATTATGGACACAACTTGTCCGGAGACGTCGGTTGTCCTTTGAGTAATCATTTATTGATCGCCTTGTCATTGGTTACTGGTATAGATAATGTGCTTCCATTCGAAACAGAAGACTCCGGGTTCTTTGTACTGATGGTTAATTCTTTGTGATTTCACCCCACCGTACAACTACAAACAAGTATAAAAATATAGCTATTATTTACACATAAACATTTGCACTTTATATCAATGAAATAAAACGTATACAACAAAATCGTACAAACCACTCTGCCCGCTTTCCGTCCGAAATGGAAGTTTTGATTTCCGTCCTTTTTATCTTTTCCTTGCTAAACAGTACAGCGATAAAGCATGTCCATTCATATTTAGGTGAAAATTATGTTTTATGGGGACCTGGGAACGGATTATTCTCATTTTAATGGTTTCTTATGGGAAATAAATGTTTGGCAGACTAACTTTTCTCCTTACACACACTTTATGGGAACCAATTAAGTTCGTGAGCTAATGTATCAGTGTTTTTGGACTTTTTTTTTTCAATTATTGCACCCCCTTTTTGTCCAATATCAGATGTGGCCCACCCAAATCCAAACTCTTAACGGGACTTGAGTTTTAGATCCCTAATCTCGAAGACAAAAGTCCCATGTTTCAAATGCAATTGTGTTGGATTTTGCTTCAGGATTGAGTAGAAAGGCGGTTGGTCACTCAGTCACCCGTCACAAACGGAACGTTAGTTGTCGTTGCGGGAGAACAAAGCGGACCGTCCGGCCTGATGAGACTCGCTCCATCTGGCTCAAACAAAAGCCTCAAAAGGGGAGCCACAGTGACCTCTGATGAGCAATTCATAGCTAAAATAGCTTACAATCAAGAGGCGTGTGAGGGGGGGGCTGAGCGATAAAACAGGAATCGGATGTGCTTTAATATAAGGCCAAAATACGCAGAATCACTCTTCTTCTTACCAATTAGTGCAACTGGTATCGAGGTCAAAGGCAAATAATAAGCTTTGTTCCAGTTTCAGCTGTTGTTAAAGCGCTACATCAACCAATATGGATGTACAGTGATACCTTGGCTTACGAACTTAATTGGTTCCCAGACAGAGTGTGGAAGGCAAAAAGTATGTATCCCAAAAATGTATTTCCCATAGGAAACCATTAAAATGAGAATATTCCGTTCCCAGATCCCCATAAAACACAATTTTCTACTTTCTAATTTTCTAAGAACTACCCAAATACAGTAAAGTCTTGTAATATCGATATTCAAGGGAGTCCGAAAAAATATCGATATAACCGGGACTATCGATATATCCGACCCTGCGCGCATGTAATTTTCTCCGTGCGTGCATAGAAATAGTATCGATATAACCGGGACTATCGATTTTATCCGATATCGATATAACGAGACTTTACTGTATACCTTATTTTATGTATAATAAATGCACTATGGTATTATAATTAAAGAAATAAACTGTACCGTATAATAAAGTCATTTTATTGACCTTTGTGATGGCTTGATGGAATGGAGTGGCCGGTTTCCTCAGCATTAAACACTTGATGAGGAACGTAGCCTTCTTCCTTCACCATCTTGAGGAACGATCCCTTGTAGATACTTTCTTTGCGATCATTTTACCTAGTTCATCAATTGTCTTGTTTAGCTGGGTTGATAGCTTTTTGCATCAAGTGTACAGATGGCTTATGCAGGTTATTTGTGGAGCTTGATTGATGGGATATTTTAACCTTGCAGTCTACTCTGATTTTGAACTATCAAAGTTGAAACGAGTCCAAATATCACTGTTTATTTTCTCACTCTGTCTCTGTCGGTCTCTTTAATGTTAAACCACACCCCTCACTGCTGCGTTCTTGACGAATCACGTGGCTTTAACCGAAGACTGGGGGCGGGGAATAGAAGACAAAAACAAGCCGGCTGCCATTTTCCTTTAGGAAAACGGGCTCATTCGCGAACGACACATCACTTATTGTGGCGCTCATGTGTATCCCGAAAAATAGTTGGTATGCCAAGGTAAAATTTTCATGAATTTAACGTTCGTCAACCAAAAAGTTCGTAAGCCAAGGGCTTCGTAAACTGAGGTATCACTGTATTGCATTGGATTTTAGACAGCCGCCCTCATTTCAAGCTCATATAACTCCAGACCCATATCATTTAGGAATGAACTTATTATTATTATTATTAAGCCTTTATCCACAAATGATAGCGCGACTGCCGTGCAAACCACGCCGCAGATATTGTCACGCCGTGACCTTGCCACACCACCTGCCTCGACGACACCTGCTCCAAATGGATCAAAATACCCGACACCATCTTGTCAATAGACTCAAGGTCAGCTCCTAACAGGGGAATGCGCAAACAAAAAGACGGTGCCGGAGCTATATGACGTTTGGAATAAAGTGCCGTCGCTGCACTCTGCGCGCTGAGCTGACAATCTACCGCCATCTATTGTCATTAGCGGATGACCTTCAGACCCTCCGCGCTGACCGTCTGGCAGCCCAACCAGTCCGTTTACCTCATGAAGATGGCCGCCGCGGAGGCCGTTAAAAGCTGCTAATTGCGTTTATATCGACCAGATGTTTCGTTCCGTGCCAGAAGATCTGAAAATGCAGTTTTGGCCTTGCAGCGGGATGGATTTTACTTAAAGGACAACCGACACTATTTTTTTGTTTCCTAACTGACATCGGAAAAACGTTTTATGGCATTTAAAATACCCAAAACACGCAGGCTGATATTTTTAGTCTCAAATGCAAAACACAAATAAAAATGACTTAAAGTGTTCCAAAACTACTTCAAAATCACCTTGGAGATGGCGAGTTTCAGAAGGCTCCGCCCCCTTTTTTCGTGATGTCACGCCAGGAACGTTTTGCCTTGTTGGAGAATCAAAACAATGGCTTCAGATTCGGAGAAGATGCCTACTTGTTACTCATCCAGTTATGAATATGATTCAAATAGTTCCGAAGAGGAAAGCATACATGTTTGCAATCGATTTTTTTTAAACTTTTCAGCTTTCTTGCTTTTTGTTTTCCAACATGAACACTGAAAAAAAATCCAATAACAGAATCTAGTTTTTGACTGCGGTTATGATGAAAATCACAAAAATATCAAATTAACAAAACCGATGTAGAATCTCCTACAATTGGCAATAATTTGGTAAACAAAATTAAAAAGGTCAATTGATAAAGTTGATTTACCTATGCAATCTTCAAGTCAAGAAACATTAGCTAGATAGATAGCTAGCTAGCTAGATAGATAGATAAGATAGATATTATTTAGCTAGCTACCTATTTAAGTCAGGAAACATATTAGCTATCAAGCTAGCTAGCTATGTATTCGCTCTCTAGTTATTTATTAGCTAGCTTTCTATCTGTTTGAGTTATTCCTTGTTGAGTGAACGCTGGCGCTTGTGGCTACCGCTGCTCACCCACAGAAAAACTTATCCCGTGACTGTAAAGTCACCTTCAGAGGTTTGAAAGGTGCTTATAAATGAAATGTATTCTTCTTATTATTAATAATAGACAGAAAATAGATAGCTAGCAAGATAGCTATCTAGCTAGTTATCCATTAACTACCTATTAGCTAGCTAGCTTTCTATCTATTTGAGTTACTTCCGGGTTGAGTGAACGCTGGCAAAGAAAAACTGATCCTGTGACTGTAAAGTGAACTTGAGAGTTTTGAAAGGCGCTTAGAAATGAAATGGATTATTGCTATTACTATTACTACTATTCGTCTGTGTAAGCTCTTAGTCGTACATGAGTGGTCCATCGATGAAAAGGTTTCTTCAGCCGTCATCTGTACTTCTTTGAAGGTGTCGGACGTTTTGCTTTTTATCCAAGATGCTTTTTCAGCGAACTAAAGTCTTACTGCTAGTATCGGCCCTATATGGGATATATATATCTATATATAGGGCCGATACTACCAGCAAAATATTTTAGTTTGCTGACGAAGCCTCTTGGATAAGAAGCGAAACGTCCGACACCTTCAAAGAAGTACAGATGACGGCTGAAGAAACCTTTTCATCGATATTATTACTATTATTATAACATGTATATTTTTTTGGGGTCCAAAATACAAAAACAATGACTAACTCCGTTTCAATCCATCTCGGCAGCAAAGCAAGACTCTCTATTTATGTGACACTATATGCTGACATGATTTTTGATGAGTCGCCGAGGTGGTCCAGCGCGTGGTTGCGTGGGTAGGTCACCCGCCCCGTCGGACACTTTAAGATGTTATCTGGCCCGCCGCTGTCATGTGAGGAATGTGAGCCTCAAACCCAAAATGGCCTCTCACCGCTGTCCCTCGTAACAGGATCCCGCCAAGAATACCGCCGCGACTCAGAACAGGGGGAGGCTTTCAAAGCAAATCAAGGGGAGGGGGGGGGGGTCAACACTACAAAGGAATGTCTCGCTTGTCTCGCACCTCCCCCCCCTCCCTCCCTTATTGCCTTTGCTAAGGACAGGTCACATGATGTCATTGGCAGGACTTTGTCAGATTGTTTGTTGGTGTTCACGTCCTGACTCGATCAACTGTTTACCGCCTTTGTGAATGCACTGATACGTTGGCTTACGAACTTAATTGGTTCCCAGACAGAGTGTGTTAGGCAAAAAGTGTGCATTCCAAAAATTAATTTCCCATTGGAAATCATTAAAATGAGAATAATCCGTTCCCAGGTCCCCCATAAAACATCATTTTCTACTTTCGAATTTTCTAAGCCTTAAAACGACACAAAATATACCTTATGTTAAGTATAATAAATGTGCTACGGTATTATAATTAAAGAAATACACTGTACTGTATAATAAAGTGGTTTTACAGTAAAGTCTCGTTATATCGATATCGGATATATCGATAGTCCCGGTTATATCGATACTATTTCTATGCACGCACGGAGAAAATTACATGCAAACAGGGTCGGATATATCGATAGTCCCGGTTATATCGATATTTTTTCGGACTCCCTTGAATATCGATATAACGAGACTTTACTGTATTTACCTTTGTGATGGTCGTTGATGGCTTGATGGCATGGAGTGGACGGTTTCCTCAGTATTAAACACTTGATAAGGAACGTAGCCTTCTTCTTTCACCATCTTGAGGAACGATCCCTTGTAGGTGCTTTCTCTGCCATCATTTTACCTAGTTCCTCATCAATTGTCCCCATTTTGGGACGAATAAAGGTTTTCTGATTCTGATTCTGAATTATGTTCTGTTTAGCTGGGTTGATAGGTTTTTTCATCAAGTGTACAAATGGCGAGTACGGGTTATTTATGGAGCCTGATTAATGGGATATTTTAACCTTGCAGTCTACACTCTGCCTTTGAACTATCAAAGTTGAAACGAGTCCAAATTTCACTGTTTTCTCTCCATTTTCTCACTCGCTCTCTGCCTTCTGCCTGTCTCTTTCATGTTTAAACCAACTCCCCTCACTGCTGCGTTCTTGACCAATCACGTGGCTTTAACCAAAGACTGGGGGCGGGGAATAGAGGACAAAAAAACAAGTCGGCTGCCATTTTCTTGTTAGGAGAACGGGCTCGTTCACGAACGACACATCACTCATTGCGGCAGCTCCGTGTGTATCCCGAAAAACAGTTTGTATGCCAAGGTAAAATTTTCATACATTTAACGTTCGTAAACCGAAAAGTTCGTCAGCCAAGGGGTTCGTAAACCGAGGTATCACTATATCTACGTATACATTACAAATTGTAACTCCTCCCCCCTCCCGCTAGGACCAATAGCTCCATTCTTGTTGAAAACCTCGAAGTGATTCTTGTCTCCGTTGGCTAAAAGATGCATGAGGAGCCGCTTTGCTATCTGTACTCGACCGACCGTAAGCCTTCATGAATACGCCGATTGACCATCGTGGGGGGGGGGGGGGGGTGTACAGCCAATGGGAAGCCTTGTGTAATCTATGCAAGCAGATCCCCGTGGTGGTCCCAGATAACACCGGCGCTTTTTTCACCTGTCGTGGTGGATCGGTTGGTTCTTTATTAAATGCACACAAAGGTGAAAAGGAGCCTTTATCAGCATCGATCGCCAATGATGGCAGAGTATCGTTTACACTACAGGTGTCAAAGTCAAGGCCCGCGGGCCAAATCCGGCCCGCCACCTCATATTTTTCGGCCCGCGAAAGCAAATCAAACTTGTTAAATTCCATGATGATTGCTAAAATGTGAGCCAAAATGTCATATTTTTGGATGTCAACCACAATAAAAGTCATTATTCTTGACTTCAGATTTGAAAACGAGTTCTTCATTAATTTACTGTGTGCTCTATGTGTAATATTTGAAGGGATTTAAACATTCTAACAATGTGGCCCGCGGCAAAAAAAATGACTTTGTCACCCCTGGTTTACACGAATTAAAGGTTAAACGTTTGAAGTCAGTTACCAAGGTTTCATTTATGACAAATATCTTCACAATGTCAACGTATTAACACGTCCGCCTCACAGTGCAGGAGTCACATGGTTCCATTCTGCCGGGCGTCCTTAACTCATTCATCGCCATTCAGGAATTTCTTCGAAAATAGGACGTAGAGCTCCATTCCCGAATTTGTACAGGATTTGTTTATTTTGTTTTATTCTTGGGTGCTAATAAAGCGTTGGTCAGACCTCTGGCAATGATTTCCTGCTTCCGCAAGGGGGCAGCGTTTCCCTTCTTTCCATGTTTGTTCCAGCTTCGTCTGTTGTAAAAGCGCTATATGGACGTTATGTTTTGGACAGCTGCCCTCATTTCAATCTCATGTAACTCCAGACTCATATCATTTAGGAATTAACTCTTTTTTTTCGTCATGAAAGAAGACAATCTATGGTTTCTATTGCTGTATTGAATGTTGATGTAGTCCTAAAAGTCCATATTCTGTGGGTCCTGGTTTTCGAGTGACAATGACAAAAACCCTGGCACTGGAGTGGAAACATTTTTGCAGTGAATGAGTTAAATGTCCTGCTGTCTATTTGCTGTCTGTTCGCTGTCTATTTAGCTGGCTGGCCTAGCGAGCTATCTATTAGCTATGTAGCTGGATAGCTATCAAGCTAGCTATCGATTAACTAGCTATTAGCTAGCTATCTTTCTATCTATTTGAATTACTTCCGGGTTGAGTGAACGCTGGCGCGTATGTCTGCCGCTGCTCACCCACAAAAAAAAAAAAACGTATTTAAGACTTTCGAGGTAGCTATCAAGATTGCTATCAATTAGCTGTCTAGCTATCTAGCTAGCTATCATTTAGCTGTCTAGCTGGGTAGGTAGCTATCTATTAGCTACTGTATCTATTAGCTAGCTAGCTTTCTATCTATTTGAGTGACTTCCGGGTTGAATGAACGCTGTCGCGTATGGCTGCCGCTGCTCACACACAGAAAAACT
This sequence comes from Hippocampus bargibanti, assembly GCF_051943395.1. Classification (NCBI taxonomy): domain Eukaryota; kingdom Metazoa; phylum Chordata; class Actinopteri; order Syngnathiformes; family Syngnathidae; genus Hippocampus; species Hippocampus bargibanti. The sequence goes on along the minus strand of NC_142735.1, from coordinate 35,283,461 downwards.
TATCTTGTGACTGTAAAGTGATCTTGAGCGTTTTGAAAGGCGCTTAGAAATGACATGGATTATTATTATTATTATTATTATTATTATTATTATTATGATTATTATTAAATCCACATATATGGAACTTTTTGTGAGCACTGCACGTCCTTTCTATGTGCGATTCATGTTAGCGTTGAGCCCTGATCCGCATCGGCATTCTGGAATGTTCTTTTCCTCTTGCGGGGGGGACCACCTGTATTCCAGGAAGGATTACTTTGGGAAAGGAAGTCAAGGGGGCAGGCAGGCAGGCAGGCAGATTAGATGTTTTGTTTCAGGTCACTCACTCACGACATGGAATCGAGCCATTTTCTTGTCGAAAGTGGGTTGTTATCATGATTCTTAACTCATTCACTGCCATTCACAAATTGATTCGGGAATTGAAAATATGACATGGAGTGACATTCCTGAATTTATCTGGATTTTGGTTTTTCATGCTTGGGTGCCGATAAAGCGCTATCCATGACCTCTGGCATTCTTTCTTTTCCACAAGGGAGCAGCATTTCTCTTTTTTTTCAAAATTAGCACTTTGTTCCAGCTTCAGCTGTTGTTAAAACACTATATTAACCAATATGTGTGTATTGCATTGTATTTTGGACAGCCGCCTTCATTTCAAGCTCACATAACTCCAGACCCATATCATTTAGGAAATAACTATTTTTTTTTGGTTGAAAGAAGAGCGTCCTAATGTCATGCTAAAACTCTATATTCTGTGGGTCCTGGAATTCCAGTGACAATGACAAAAACCCTGGCACTGGAGTGGACACATTTTGTTGTTCTTATCCTGTGACTGTATAGTGTCCTTGAGAGTTTTGAAAGTTGCTTCTAAAACAAAATTATTATTATTATTATTATTATTATTATTATTATTATTATTATTATACATAAAATAAGGTATATGTTGTATAGTTTTAAGGCTTATTTAGTAGAAAATTATGTTTTATGGGGACCTGGGAACGGATTATTTTCATTTTTAATGGTTTCTTATGGGAAATAAATATTTGGAAGACAAACTTTTCGCCTTACACACACTTTCTGGGAACCAATTAAGTTCGTGAGCTGAGGTATCACTGTAATGGCAACCCTCGTAATTATTTTTTCATTATTATTTATTAATACTCTTAATATATTTATATTTATATTTATATTTATATTAAACAAACGTGCAAATCAAACCTCTGAAGATGGATAACACTGATTCGCTGTGGCGACCCCTTGAAGGGAAACGCAGAAAGGAAAAGATTCTTAACATTAATACTAATATTGATACTAAGACTAAGATCAATATTATTATTATTATGATGATGATGATAATGATGATGATTACCCCTTGACGGGAAAAGCCGAAAGGAAAAGAAGACTATTATTATTATTATTATTATTATTATTATTATTATTATTATTATTATTATTATTATTATTATTATATTATTTGTATTATTATTACTACTGATACTATTATTACTATTACTATTATTATTATTATATTTATTTATTTTTATTATTAGTATTTTTAATATTTTTATGATTATGATAATGATGGTGATTATTATTATTATTATTTCTATTATTATTATTATTAATTTTATTATTTTTATTATTATTATTATTATTATTATTGTTATTATTTTATTATTTGTATTATTATTACTACTGATACTATTATTACTATTACTATTATTACTATTATTATTAATTTTATTATTATTTTTATTATTAGTATTTTTAATATTTTTATGATTATGATGATGACGGTGATTATTATTATTATTATTAGTATTATTATTATTATTTATTTTTTATTATTTGTATTATTATTACGACTAATACTATTATTATTATTACTATTATTACTATTATTATTATTAATTTTATTATTATTTTTATTAGTAGTATTTTTAATATTTTTATGATTATGATGATGATGATGATGATTTATTATTATTATTAATTTTATTATTTTTATTATTAGTATTATTCTTTTTCTTATTTTTATTTTTATCATGATGATGATTATTATTATTATTGCACATCTTGGGCAGTGAATGAGTTAAATTGAAACGAGATTGGAAGTCTTGAGTGAATTAGCTCTAAGCTAGCTGTTTTGACAAGAACATTCATTCATTCATTCATTCATTCATTCATTCATTCATTCATCTTCCTGACCAATTCGACTAACCCCTGAACATGTTGTTTATTTATGATTGTCCTTTGTTCATAATTTAAAGGACAGCAAATATTGACACGCGTCATTGCGGCGCTTTTGTTGCTCTGACAGCGATGATAGATTAATATTTTTTTTATTTTATTTTTTAAGGCAATGCTGGCAATGGAAAATGTGCTCTCCTTTACATTCTTTCCATACAAGCGAGCTCAAAACTATTGACGAGCTGAGCTATAATTGATGCTTTCACATATTTCTGCTCCCTCACACTGTTGAAAGGACAACCGACGGACAAGTTGTGTCCATAATTTGTAAAATCACTTCAAATGACTTCTACTGAGCGTATTTGACAAAGATTTCACCGCATATAGCGATATTTAACGTTTTAAGACTCGTGCTGAATATTCCGGAAGTCTTGTTTTTGAGTTGGCGACGAGTCCGTACGTGACGTCACTGAAGGAACACCCCTGACCGAAAAAAAGACACATTGTAGCAGTCCTTCCATCACGTCAATATATTTTGCTGTACTTGTTTGGTCTGAAAACGTCATGTTGCACCTAAAAGAGCCAGAAGAGGGCGACCAAGTTCCATGTAAGTAATTTATCAGCCTGCGGAAACGGACTGATTAATTCCTTATACGGCGCTGTGTCGCCATTTTCTGCCTCTTTTTTGGTGCTACATTTCCCCCCCTATTGCCTCAAAATGGCACAGAATAAATTATTTAATCGATTTCAAACATGTATGCTTTCCTCTTCGGAACTATGTGAATCATATACATAACTGGATGAGTAACAAGAAAGCATATTCTCCCAATCTGAAGCTATTGTTTTGATTCTCGAGCAAGGCAAGACGTCTTGGGGTGACGTCACGAACAAGGGGGCGGGACCTTCTGAAACTGGCCACTTCCGGTTTCAAATTGAAGTACTTTTTAGACACTTTGTCATTTTTATTTGTGTTTTGCATTTGACTAAAAATATCATACTGCGTGTTTTGGGTATTTTAGATGCTATAAAACGTTTTTCTGATGTCAGTTAGGCAACAAAAAAAATGGTGTCGGTTGTCCTTTAAGTGCCCATGAAGGAACGGCCGGCCGTTCATTGTTTTATAACTGGACAATGCTGCCATCTGGTGGACGCCATTACATGTAGCATTGCACCAACCTTATCGGAGGACAAAGAAAACGGATGACAATAATAACACATTTGATTTCTAAGCGCCTTTCAAGGTTACTTTACAGTCACGGGATAAGTTCTTTCTGTGGGTGAGCAGCGGAAGCCATATAAATAAAAATATTTGATATAGTGTATTTTTTACACAAGTAATTCGTTTTTCATATAAGTTTATAGGATTTTTGGTAGTTAATTAATTTAAGCAACAAAAAAAACAAACTTAGGAGCCATTTGGGAGCCAAAAGATCCGGATCTTTTTAATGAACCGAGCCGAAAGAACCGGCTCTCTGAAAAGAGTCGGAATTCCTATCACTAAAACACCGGCGGGAGAAAAAAAGTGTGTGTTTTTTTTGGTGTAAAAATGCGACAATTGGTCGCGCGAGAGGACAGCTGAATGTGAGAGCAAAACAGACAGATATCCCGCCAAAATATGATTGTAGTAATGTCAACATTTCTCCGGGTATTCCTCCCACATTCCAAACACGCTCAATTAGCTCGGATGATTTTTCCGGATCGGAAAACTACAGGTTGAGAAAAGTTAAATGCTTCGATTCTGAGGTGAAGTTTCTCAGTGTGCCGGCAGATGGCAGTATTGACTAAAGCTCGTTGACTTGACATTGTGGAAATGAGGCTTGAGTTTAGTGGTGGGAATGGTGGGAGGAGCTAATGTTTGTGTGTCATTATCTGCTTTGGAATGAAGGAATTTCTCACAGTGTTGACTTGATCGCAAGACTTAATAATAATAACAATAATAATAATAATAATAATAATAATAATAAGACATTTTATTTACAAGCTCCTTTCAAAACGCTCAAGGTCACTTTATCAGTCACAGGATAAGTTGTTCTGCGGGTGAGCAGCGGCGGCCACACGCGCTAGCGTTCACTCAACCCGGAAGTCACTCAAATAGATAGAAAGCTAGCTAGCTAATAGCTAGTTAATGGATAGCTAACTAGACAGCCAGCCAGCTAGATAGCTAATAGACAGCAAATTAGATAGCAAATAGATAGCTAGCTAGGTAGCCAGCTATAATACTACTACTACTACTACTACTAATAATAATAATAATAATAATAATAGTACTATTACTACTACTACTAATAATAATAATAGTACTATTACGACTAATACTACTAATAATAATAATAATAATACTAATACTACTACCACCACTACTACTACTAATACTACTACCACTACTACTACTAATACTAATACTAATACTCCGACTAATACCAATACTAATAATACTACTAATATTACTACTAATAATACTACTACTACTAATATTACTACTAATAATAATAATACAGTGAGACTTCAACTTTCAAACACCTCAACTTACAAACTTTTCGTCTTACAAACGTCAAATTTATGAAAATTAAACCTTATAATAAGCACTATTTTCATAATACACACCCACCACGGCTGGCGGAGTGATCTTCGGCGGAAGCACACGACCGAACAGCACCAGAGGTTAAGTTACCAACAGTCCTTATGGAAGGTGACTCTCCTTCCATTACAGTCCTCATGTAATGCGCCTCTCTTTCTAAACAGCAATTCCCTTTGACCTTCGACCTCCAACGCCATTCCATCAAGCCATATATGACCATCACAAATGTAAATAAAGTGACTTTATGATACAATGCAGTGTAAAAGTTGAAAAGTATATTTTATGGTAACCCGGGAACGGATTATTTCCATTTTAATGGTTTCCTATGGGAAAATGTTTTTTGAGATACACACTTTTCGCCTTACACACTCAATTAAGTTCGTAAGTTGAGGTCTCACTGTAATACTACTAATACTAATGTCCATGTACATTTAATTTACAAGCTCCTTTCAAAGCACCCATGGACACTTTAGAATCAAAAAGAACTATGGGAAAATAAACACCATAACAATAAACCCATAAATAAAATGATAAATAATAAAAGAGCTGATGATGATGCTAGCTAGCTAGCAATTAGCTCTATAGCTATCTAGCTAACTATCAGTTGGCTAATTATTAGCTATGTATTAGCTGGCGAGCTAGCTTTTTTTATCTATGAAGTGACTTCCGGGTTGAGCGAACGCTGGGGCATGTGGCTGCCACTGCTCACTCACAGAAAAACGTATTCTGTGACTGTAAAGTGACCTTGAGAGTTTTGAAAGGCGCTTCTCAACGAAAGTATGATTATTGTTATTACTTGTAAATGTTTCTTTAGCTGCTTTTTGATTATGTCTCAATGTGCTTTTGTCCACATGGCAGAGCTGGAGAAGTGCTTTGTGTAAAAACCTTTTTTTGTGACTTCTTTATGCTGACACATCCGGTTTGAATGTGAATATTCTGTATTTTTCTGTAGGACCTGGAGATCGTCTACTCCTACCTCCATGGGATGGAGGCCTTGTCCAACCTTCGGGAGCACCAACTGAGGTACGCGGTCATTGCATTTTACCTCATTCAAAGTCACCACCATTTTTCGATCTCTACTTTAGCCAGTGGCAGGCCGTGCACGTCACTCAGAGGCCTTCAGTAGTGCTATGTCTGAATCATTCCACAGCTGCGAGTGTGGTGTGATTTACTACAAGTCCACTAGAGGGTGACATTGCCCAGGAAATTACTTGTGACTTGAATAATAAAAATACTGTACATTATTTGACTTGAATTAAAATACTTTATATATTAGAAAAATATATTTTAGTCAAATAATATTTTTTTATTTGCAATTTATAAATATCATGCTCCAATTTATGTATTTTGGTTTATTTTATTTGGTTTATTGATTAAGTCTGTTTTTTTAATATTTTAATATAGAGGTCATTTAGTTGTCTATTTGCTATCTATTTGCTCTCTATTAGCTTTCTATTAGCTGCCTATTTGCTATCTATTAGCTAACTGATCGGCTAGCTAGCTATCTGTCTGGCTATCTATTAGTTATATAGCTAGTTGTCTAGCTATATAGCTGGCTATCTATTGGCTATCTATTAGCTAGCTAGCTTTCTATCTATTTACTTCTGGGTTGAGTGAACGCTGGCGCATGTGGCTGCCACTGCTCACCCACAGAAAAACTTATCCTGTGACTGGTAAAGTGACCTTGAGCGTTTTGAAAGGCGCTTAGAAAACAAAAGTATTTTTATTATTATTATCTATTAGCTAACTGGCCGTCTAGCTAGCTATCTGGCTGGCTATCTATTAGTCATATAGCTTGTTGTCTAGCTATCTAGCTATCTGTCTGGCTATCTATTAGTTATATAGCTAGTTGTCTAGCTATATAGCTGGCTATCTATTGGCTATCTATTAGCTAGCTAGCTTTCTATCTATTTACTTCCGGGTTGAGTGAACGCTGACGCATGTGGCTGCCACTGCTCACCCACAGAAAAACTGGTAAAGTCACCTTGAGCGTTTTGAAAGGCGCTTTGAAATGAAATGTATTACAGTGATACCTTGGCTTACGAACTTAATTGGTTCCCAGACAGAGTGTGTATCCCAAAAATTAATTTCCCATAGGAAACCATTAAAAAGAGAATAACCCGTTCCCTAGATCCCCATAAAACACAATTTTCTACTTTCTAATTTTCTAAGCCTTAAAACTACACAAAATATACCTTATTTTATGTATATTATTATTATTATTATTATTATTATTATTGTTTTTGTCATTGTCACTGTCATTGTTATTATCATTATTATTATTATTATTAGTAGTAGTAGTAGTAGTAGTAGTATATGTAGTAGTATATGTAGTAGTAGTAGTAGTATTTCAATCAGTTTTATACTTCGGCAATGTAGTTACATCGGGCCCATCCATTTTAGAATTTGGCCATTTTGGAATTTGGATAACAAAACACAATTGCAGAGAGTAAACGTGACTTTAGTGCGTTTCCAGCATCCCTCGTGTGTGTGTGTGTGTGTGTGTGTGCATAAATGCGGATTATCCCATTAAGGGAAACAATGCGGAACATTCCACGCCACCTTCCAAGCTTTCACTTTCCAGTCGGACGCCACACAAACCAGAAACTTGTGTTTTCATGTGCTGCTGCAGGTGACAGCGCATCAGTCCTTGATGTTTTTCACAGTCCTTTCTTGGGTGGGATCCTTAGCTAGCCAGCTAGCTGATAGATAATAATAGTCATAATAATACATTTCATTTATAAGAGCCTTTCAAAACTCTCAAGGACACTTTACAGTCACAGGATTTTTTTTCTGTGGGTAAGCAGTGGCAGCCACATGCGCCAGCGTTCATTCAATCCAGAAGTAACAGAAAGTAAACAAAAAACAAAAACCTAAATAACAAATAATATGACAACACAAAGACACAGAGAGTAATTCATTCTTCAGCACTCTCTGTACAATTTTTTATTTTATTTTATTTTACTTTATTTTATTCTTTTTTTTATTTTATTTTATTTTTTATTTTATTTTATTTTATTTTACTTTATTTTATTCTTTTTTTATTTTATGTTTATTTTTTATTTTATTTTATTTTACCCAACCCAGAAGTAACATAAAGTAAAAAAAAACAACAACAAAAAACCTAAATAACAAATAATATGACACCACAAAGTCACAGAGAGTAATTCATTCGTCAGCACTTTCTGCACAATTTTTATTTTATTTAATTTTATTTAATTTTATTTTATTATTATTATTATTATTATTATTTATTATTTTATTTCTTTTCATTATTTTTTTTTTATTTTTATTTTTTATTTTTTTTTTATTCGTTGGTGTCGTTGCCTCTTGATGATATCCGAGTGAAGTTGCTGTGCTTTCTTGGCGATAATACCCTCACTCACACTGTCCCCTGCGAGCTGCTTTTCGTGAATCGAAATCAACATAAGTTTTTCAACCTCTTCTATTGCCTGAGACCGTTGCTTAGACAACACAGAAACACCCTTAGCCACACGTAGCAATGGTTGACTTAGCATACTAGTACTGGGACGCTAAGTCACACAAACGCACACCTCGTTGGTATTTTTTGATGATCTCCTTCTTCTGCTCGACCGTCATCTTCTTCGGCTTAGCACGAGCCTGTTTTGGGGTCTTTTTCGGGCTCATAACAGCAAAAGCACTCCACTCGATAACAAACCACGTCTGCACTCAAAAGAAAAGTGGTGACGAGAAACTAGTCCGCCAGCCACCGTGGCGCTTTGTGGTTTGGTTCGTCCGCCGAAAACTAGTTTGTATGCCAAGATTATATTCTCGTGAATTTAATGTTCGTAAGGCAAAAAATTTCGTGAGCTAAAGCATTCGTAATCTGAGGTATCACTATATTTTCACAACTACCTCACGCTGGAGGCAACCCAAGAATAAGTAGAAGCAGCCATGTTTACCTGTCTACGTTTTAAACACCTGGACAAATTCTGAATAATCAATTTTAAAATGGTGTTTTGACCTTGCAGGATCATGTGCGAGACGGTGCGCTACGAGAGACACGAGGCCAACGAAGTCCTCTACTAGTAAGTACATATCAGACTATGATACTGTCATGTTTTTTGAAATGGATATTGATATAATATGAAGCTTATATTTAGTGTTCTCTGAACCTCATTTTGGCGTGTCAGTCAATTACGGCCAAGACCTGATTTAAGAAGCGGACGTTTTAAAAAGGTTCGTCTGTCTGGCTGTGGATCAGTCGCGACCTAAAAGCTCATCATCTTTTTTGTTTGATGTTGAAATGTTTGGTGCGTTGTAGTCCTGAAAGACGCTTAAAATGTAAAGTATTATTATTATTATTATTGTTATTATTATTATTATTATTATTATTACCATTATTACTATTACTACTATTACTACTACTACTAGTAGTACTACCACTACTACTACATTTACTATTATTATTATTATTATTATTATTATTATTATTATTATTATTACCATTATTACTATTACTACTACTACTACTAGTAGTAGTACTACCACTACTACTACACTTACTATGATTATTATGATGATGATGATGATGATGATGATTATTATTATTATTATTATTACGATTGCTACTACTACTACTACTACTAGTAGTAGTACTGGTACTAGTACAGTACAGTATTAGTACTGCGATACTAGTACTGTAGTACTAGTACCGTAGTACTAATACTGGTACTAGTACCAGTACTAATATCACTACTCCATTCCATCAAGCCATCAACGACCATCACAAAGGTCAATAAAACGACTTTATTATGTAGTACAGTTTATTTAGTTAATTATAATACCATAACACATTTATTATACATAAAATAAGGTATATTTTGTGTAGTTTTAAGGCTTAGAAAATTAGAAAGTCCCAAAAATGTTTATGAGGACCTGGGAACGGATTCTTCTCATTTTAATGGTTTCCTATGGGAAATTAATTTTTGGGATACACACTTTCCGCCTGACACACTCTGTCCGGGAACCAATTAAGTTCGTAAGCCAAGGTATCACTGTATCAGTCATTATTAATGTCTGACAATTTGTTGCTGTCATCTTCTGCGTCATTTCCTACGAGTCACACCAACGCTAAAGCTAGCTAGCAACTCGAATTGAAATCGGAGCTTGTAATACAAAGACTTTAGCATTTTGAAACAAGTGTCATGGAGGGCAGATAGGAGAACTGTGAATGAACCGTGGAACGCGTCTCCGTCCGCCCACATCCATGACGGAGACAAGGAAGCGCAGACGGGGAGTAAACTCGCGGTGACCCGGTGTGATGTTGCCGCCGCCGCTAGCCTTTTTGCGGATAATTGCCAAACAAATGCGCATGCACTCTGCCGGCGGGAACATTGTGACAAGTTAATCTCCGGACTTTTCTAGTTCAAAAGCAACTACCTTATTAATAAGGTGACAACCAATAACAAAACAACCAATAATAAAACTCATTTGCTAGCTATTGACTATCTATTAGCTCTGTCTGGCTAGCTAGCTATCTGGCTGGCTATCTAGCTAGCTATTCACGATCTTGCTGGCTGGCTATCTAGCCAGGTATATGTTGGCTAATGATTGCCTAGCTAGCAAGCTTTCTATCTATTTGAGTTACTTCCGGGTTGAGTGAACGCTGGCGTGTGTGGCTGCCGCTGCTCACCCGCAGAAGAACTTATCCTGTGACTGTAAAGTGACCTTGAGAGATTTGAAAGGCGGTTGGATATGAAACGTCTTATTATTTATTTGTCTCGCAGTGGAGAAATTGACATTTCACAGCAGCAAAGTTATGAAAGGAAGATAAAAGGAATGAAAGAAGTAGAAAAATAATAATAATGCTGGAAAAGGACTGACTCTCGCGGCGCCATCTTGAAGTCAAAACAACCAAAATAAATATGACAACACAAAGACAGGGAGTTGACTATTCGCATAATCACTGTAGCTGGCTATATATTCGCTCTAGCTAGCTATCTATTAGCTACCTATTAGCTCTAGCTAGCTATCTATTAGCTACCTATCTAGCTAGATAGCTATCTCGCTAGCTATTTATTAACTAGCTATTAGATATCTAGCTAGATAGATACCTATCTATTAACTAGCTATTAGCTAGCTAGCTCGCTTTTATCTATTTGAGTTATTATTAATGTTGAGTGAACGTTAGTGCATGTGGCTGCCGCTGCTAACCCAGAGAAAAACTGTGATTGTAACGTGACCGTGAGAGTTTTGAAAGACGCTTAGCAATTTATTATTTACCTAGCTATCTATCTGTTTGCTATCTATTCGCTGTCTCTTAGCTAGCTATCTAGCTGGCTGTCTGTCTAGCTAGCTATCTATTAGCTACATATCTAGCTAGATAGCTATCTTGCTCGCTATATATTAACTCGCTATTAGCTATCAAGCTGGCTCTCGGTCTAGCTAGCTATCTATTAGCGACATAGCTAGCTATATAGCTATCTCGCTAGCTATTTATTAACTAGCTATTAGCTACCCAGCTGGCTGTCAGTCTAGCTAGCTATCTATTAGCTACATATCTAGCTATATAGCTATCTCGCTAGCTATCTATTAACTAGCTATTAGCTATCCTGCTAGCTGTCTGTCTAGCTCGCTATCTATTAGATATCCAGCTAGATAGCTATCTAGCTACCTTTCTCTTCGATTTACAGAAAGACAATTTGAAATATTTGGAAATTTATTTTATGGATAAATAAATAAACAAATAAACAAACAAATAAATAAATAAATAAATAAATAAACCAAGGCAGCAAGGTCGGCAGTGAAGGGGTTAAAATGTTACCTGTATATGTATATGTACAACTCAAAAGGTTGTAAGTCAAGACGTGTTTTCCATGTAAATGCCCTAATCCGTTCCAAACCCTGCCAAAATTCAGTCCTAAATGTCTTCTAAAGCATGCACAACTGTCCATGTCTTGAATCTATCTATTTGAGTTACTTCCGGGTTGAGTGAACGCTAAAATAGACAAAAGGCAAATGCTGCCCCCTTCACGGAATGGGAAAAAACATTGCCAGAGGTCTGACCAGCGCTTTAACAAAAACCTGAACAAATTGGGGAATGGCGCTCCACGTCACACGTTTTCGTTCCCGAATTAATTCGGGAATGGCAGCGAATGAGTTAAAAATATTATCACTGAACTGTGGTCACTTCAAGTGAATAGTACGTATTTCATCCAGAGGCTTGTAATTTGCTTCTCTGAAGCCATTGTTTTGATTCTGGAGCAAGGCAGTTTGTGATGGAGTAATCCTGGTGTGACGTCACGAACAAGGGGGCGGGGCTTTCTGAATCTGCCCAGTTACGAGCTCATTTTGTGGCAGTTTTAGGACACTTTAAGTCATTTTTATTGGTGTTTTGCATTTGATTTAAAAATGTCAGCCTGCGCGTTTTGGCTATTTTAGATGCTATAAAACGTTTTTCTGATGTCAGTTAGGAAACAAAAAAAAAATGGTGTCGGTTGTCCTTTAATTTTCTATATTGATGTGTTATTGATTTATTTTTTTTTTTTGACTCTTGCAGCCCTGATGACATCGGAAGCTGCTGGTACATCCTTTTGTCGGGTTCCGTGTTCATCAAGGAGTCCATGTTCTTGCCCAGGAGCAGGTATGTTCTTTTCGGGAGGGGGAGGCCATCTTTGACTGCGTGCTTTTCAGTGGTTGTCTTTTCAAGACAACGATGCAACTAAAATCTATCTATCTATCTATCTATCTATCTATCTATCTATCTATCTATCTATCTATCTATCTATCTATCTATCTATCTATCTATCTATCTATCTCTAGCTATCTATTTTGCGAGCTATCTATCTATCTATCTATCTATCTATCTATCTATCTATCTATCTATCTATCTATCTATCTATCTATCTATCTATCTATCTATCTATCTATCTATCTATCTATCTATCTATCTATCTATCTCTAGCTATCTATTTTGCGAGCTATCTATCTATCTATCTATCTATCTATCTATCTATCTATCTATCTATCTATCTATCTATCTATCTATCTATCTATCTATCTATCTATCTATCTATCTATCTATCTATCTATCTATCTATCTATCTATCTATCTATCTCTAGCTATCTATTTTGCGAGCTATCTATCTATCTATCTATCTATCTATCTATCTATCTATCTATCTATCTATCTATCTATCTATCTATCTATCTATCTATCTATCTATCTATCTATCTCTAGCTATCTATTTTGCGAGCTATCTATTTTGCGATCTATCTATCTATCTATCTATCTATCTATCTATCTATCTATCTATCTATCTATCTATCTATCTATCTATCTATCTATCTATCTATCTATCTATCTATCTATCTATCTATCTATCTATCTATCTATCTCTAGCTATCTATTTTGCGAGCTATCTATCTATCTATCTATCTATCTATCTATCTATCTATCTATCTATCTATCTATCTATCTATCTATCTATCTATCTATCTATCTATCGCTAGATAGATAATAGATAGATTGCAAGAAAAATAAAAAGAAGTAAAGAGAGGAAAAAAATGATACCTAAGCTTACGAACGCTTTATCTCATGAACTTTTTGCCTTATTAAATTCGAGAAAATATAATCTTGGCATACAGACTCGTTTTCGGCGAACCAAACCACACGGAGCGCCACTGTGGTTGGCGGACTACTTTTCCACACCCCCTTTCTCTGAGTGCAGACGTGGTTTGTTATCGAGTGTTGTACTTTTGCTATTATGGCACCGAAAAAGACCCCACCGCAGGCTAGTGTTAAGCCGAAGACGACACAAAACGTACACACATAAAAACAACCCACACACGCACACAAACACGCACTCAGAAGATACACTCACAATGTACACAAATACAAACAGATACACACTTTTCGCCTTACACACTCTGTTTGGAAACCAATTAAGTTCGTAAGCCAAGGTATCACTGGTATCACTTATGTGGAACTTTATAATCACATAGCGGAACAAAAGCTAGCATTTGTCACATATTTTGGTTCAATTTCTTGGATGGGTGTTTTTTTTTATTATACAGTACAGTTTATTTCTTGAATTATAATACCATAGCACATTTATTATACATAAAGTAAGGTAAATTTGGGTAGTTGTTAGAAAATTAGAAAGTAGAAAATGATGTTTTATGCGGACCTGGGAACGGATTATTCTCATTTTAATGGTTTCCTATGGGAAATACATTTTTGGGATACACACTTTTCACCTTGCACACACTTTCTGGGAACCAGTTAAGTTCGTAAGCTGAGGTCACACATTCATGAGTAACTTCTGTGGAATAAAGGGGGAGAATTCTTTCACACATTAAACACTCCACCCTTTTGAGACACTTAGGTAAATAAAACGACTTTATTATACAGTACAGTTTATTTCTTGACTTATAATACCATAGCACATTTATTATACATAAAATAAGGTAAGTTTGGGTAGTTGTTAGAAAATTACAAAGTAGAAAATGATGTTTTATGCGGCCCTGGGAACGGATTATTCTCATTTTAATGGTTTCCTATGGGAAATACATTTTTGGGATGCACACTTTTCACCTTATACATATTTCCTGGGAACCAATTAAGTTTGTAAGCTGAGGTCACACATTCATGAGTAACTTCTGTGGAATAAAGGGGGAGAATTCTTTCACACATTAAACACTCCACCCTTTTGAGACACTTAGGTAAATAAAACAACTTTATTATACAGTACAGTTTATTTCTTGACTTATAATACCATAGCACATTTATTGTACATAAAATAAGGTAAATTTGGGTAGTTGTTAGAAAATTAGAAAGTAGAAAATGAGGTTTTATGCGGACCTGGGAACGGATTATTCTCATTTTAATGGTTTCCTATGGGAAATACATTTTTGGGATGCACACTTTTCACCTTATACATATTTCCTGGGAACGAATTAAGTTTGTAAGCTGAGGTCACACATTCATGAGTAACTTCTGTGGAATAAAGGGGAGAATTCTTTCACACATTAAACACTCCACCCTTTTGAGACACTTAGGTAAATAAAACAACTTTATTATACAGTACAGTTTATTTCTTGAATTATAATACCATAGCACATTTATTATACAGTAAAGTCTCGTTATATCGGTATCGGATATATCGATAGTCCCGGTTATATCGATACTATTTCTATGCACGCATGGAGAAAATTACATGCAAACAGGGTCGGATATATCGATAGTCCCGGTTATATCGATATTTTTTCGGACTCCCTTGAATATCGATATAACGAGACTTTACTGTACATAAAATAAGGTACATTTGAGTAGTTGTTAGAAAATTAGAAAGTAGAAAATGATGTTTTATGCGGACCTGGGAACGGATTATTCTCATTTTAATGGTTTCCTATGGGAAATACCTTTTTGGGATGCACACTTTTCACCTTATACATATTTCCTGGGAACCAATTAAGTTTGTAAGCTGAGGTCACACATTCATGAGTAACTTCTGTGGAATAAAGGGGGAGAATTCTTTCACACATTAAACACTCCACCCTTTTGAGACACTTAGGTAAATAAAATGACTTTATTAGGTAAATAAAATGACTTTATTATACAGTACAGTTTATTTCTTGAATTATAATACCATAGCACATTTATTATACATAAAATAAGGTAAGTTTGGGTAGTTGTTAGAAAATTACAAAGTAGAAAATGATGTTTTATGCGGACCTGGCAACGGATTATTCTCATTTTAATGGTTTCCTATGGGAAATACATTTTTGGGATACACACTTTTCACCTTGCACACACTTTCTGGGAACCAGTTAAGTTCGTAAGCTGAGGTCACACATTCATGAGTAACTTCTGTGGAATAAAGGGGGAGAGTTCTTTCACACGTTAAACACTCCACCCTTTTGAGACACTTAGGTAAATAAAATGACTTTATTATACTCTACAGTTTATTTCTTGAATTATAATACCATAGCACATTTATTATAAATAAAATAAGGAAAATTTGGGTCGCTCTTAGAAAATTAGAAAGTAGAAAATGATGTTTTATGCGGACCTGGGAACGGATTATTCTCATTTTAATGGTTTCCTATGGGAAATACATTTTTGGGATACACACTTTTCACCTTGCACACACTTTCCGGGAACCAGTTCGTAAGCTGAGGTCACACATTCATGAGTAACTTCTGTGGAATAAAGGGGGAGAGTTCTTTCACACATTAAACACTCCACCCTTTTGAGACACTTAGGTAAATAAAACGACTTTATTATACAGTACAGTTTATTTCTTGACTTATAATACCATAGCACATTTATTATACATAAAATAAGGTAAGTTTGGGGAGTTGTTAGAAAATTACAAAGTAGAAAATGATGTTTTATGCGGCCCTGGGAACGGATTATTCTCATTTTAATGGTTTCCTATGGGAAATACATTTTTGGGATGCACACTTTTCACCTTATACATATTTCCTGGGAACCAATTAAGTTTGTAAGCTGAGGTCACACATTCATGAGTAACTTCTGTGGAATAAAGGGGGAGAATTCTTTCACACATTAAACACTCCACCCTTTTGAGACACTTAGGTAAATAAAACAACTTTATTATACAGTACAGTTTATTTCTTGACTTATAATACCATAGCACATTTATTATACATAAAGTAAGGTAAATTTGGGTAGTTGTTAGAAAATTAGAAAGTAGAAAATGATGTTTTATGCGGACCTGGGAACGGATTATTCTCATTTTAATGGTTTCCTATGGGAAATACATTTTTGGGATGCACACTTTTCACCTTATACATACTTCCTGAGAACCAATTAAGTTTGTAAGCTGAGGTCACACATTCATGAGTAACTTCTGTGGAATAAAGGGGAAGAATTCTTTCACACATTACGCACTCCACCCTCTTGACTCCCTCATAGCAGGAAGTGAGTAGTACGCTGGAATGCCGGCATTATAACGGCGGGGGGCGGCGGAGGGGGTGGTCCTAAAGTGGGCTGAGCCATTGGAAAGGGGGTTGATCCCACCAGCCACACACTCTCATTCTCACATTCCTGGCGATGGGGTGTGCACAGTGGGATATACGCTGTAGGCTTTAGCCCCCCTGGAATTGCTCACGGGAATGAACTGAGAACTTGGGGGGTGATATTTCCACATGAGGAACAAGGAGGATCGTCTAATCTTATCAGGTGACGAAGGACAACCGACGCCCTCGGACAAGTTGTGACCGTAATTTGTCAAATGACTTCTACTGAGCGTATTTTACAAAGATTCCCGCGCATATAGCCATATTTTACCTTTTAAGACTGGCGCTGAATATTCCGGAAGTCTTGTTTTCGAGTTGATGACGATTCCTGACGTCACTGAAGGAACGCCCCTGACCGAGAGAGTGACACACAATGCATTTTGGGTACTTTGTTTGGTCTGAAAATTTCGTGTTGATCCGTGTTGATGGCGGAATTAGAAGGAAAACACACATAACGCGATAGTGAATCGTTGTGTGTTGCAACAAGACTACTATTTGATACTAGTTGACACAAATACCCAGCAGACAAATCAGCCCGTTTACAATCGAGCTTGGGCGCCATCTTGTGCATTTTCCGGGACGCTACATCGCTGTCATTGACGGCTCGAATTGATATGGAAGGACTCCTTTAATGGATTGCAAACATGTATGCTTTCCTCTTCAGAACTATTTGAATCATATTCATAACTGGATGAGGAACAAGAAAGCATCTTTTCCGAATCTGAAGCCATTCTATTGATTCTTGAGCAAGGCAAGACGTCTTGGTGTGACGTCACGAACAAGGGGGCTAGCTAAATAATATCTATCTTATCTATCTATCTAGCTAGCTAGCTATCTATCTAGCTAATGTTTCTTGACTTGAAGATTGCATAGGTAAATCAACTTTATCAATTGACCTTTTTAATTTTGTTTACCAAATTATTGCCAATTATAGGAGATTCTACATCGGTTTTGTTAATTTGATATTTTTGTGATTTTCATCAGAACCGCAGTCAAACACTAGATTCTGTTATTGGATTTTTTTTCAGTGTTCATGTTGGAAAACAAAAAGCAAGAAAGCTGAAAAGTTTTTAAAAAAATCGATTGCAAACATGTATGCTTTCCTCTTCGGAACTATTTGAATCATATTCATAACTGGATGAGTAACAAGTAGGCATCTTCTCCGAATCTGAAGACATTGTTTTGATTCTCCAGCAAGGCAAGACGTTCCTGGCGTGACGTCACGAAAAAAGGGGGCGGAGCCTTCTGAAACTCGGCATCTACGGGGTCATTTTGAAGTAGTTTTGGGACACTTTAACTCATTTTTATTGTTGTTTTGCATTTGACTAAAAAAACCTTTGTGTTTTGGGTATTTTAGGTGCTATGAAATGGTGTCGGTTGTCCTTTAACTCCCTGTGCAATGGAAAAAAAAGTGGTTTGTTTTGGTTGTGATGTGAAAATGGCAGCTGGGAGCGTGTTATGCCTTCAAGTCGGTGGAATAGACAGCGGGAGCTATTTTGATTGTGGAAAGTAGCACACTTTTGAAGACGAAGGTCCCTTGCTGACGGATTGTGTAGAGAAAACGTTTTCAAAGTCGTCGGTGTTATTTTTGACACTTTTTACACAACGAAAATGACAATACACGCAGCTCCTATCCGTCTTAGGTTTAATGTAACGAGTCTTGTGCACAATACGATTAAAAAATGCGTACTAAGTATTTCATAAATATGTTCTTTAGCGTAGCACTACATCAGTCGTATGTATTTTTTTCAGAGAAAATGCAGCATTCATAGTATTGCGGCGGAAAATATTAATCAATATAATCTGTTATTTACCTAGCTAACTAGCTATCTATTTGCTATATATTTGCTGTCTCTTAGCTCGCTATCGAGCTGGCTTTCTGTCTAGCTAGCTAACTATTAGCTATCTCGCTAGATAGCTATCTAGCGAGCTACCTAGCTCACTATCTATTAGCTATAGAGCTGACTGTCTGTCTAGCTATCTATCAGCTACATATTTAGCTAGATAGCTATCTAGCTAGCTATCTATTAACTAGCTAGTTAGCTAGCTAGCTTTCTATCTATTTGAGGATTGAGTGAACGCTGCCGCTGCTCACCCACAGAAAAACGTATTAAAGACAGTCTCGCTAGCTATCAAGATTGCTACCTATTAGCTGTCTAGCTAGCTATCTAGCCAGCTTTCTATCTATTTGTGTTACTGTTGGGTTGAGTGAACGCTGGCGAGTGTGGCTTCCGCTGCTCACCCACAGAAAAAACTGACTGTAAAGTGACCTTGAGAGATTTGAAAGGCGCAGATAAATAAAATGTATTATTATTATTATTATTATTATTAATTTATTTTTAGCTAATTGCAACATAGGTTGTCCTGAGTATCCAATCCAAACTAAAATGTATACAATACTGTGGCGGACCATCACGGCCTGCAAGGCCTTCTCTGCTAGCCTAAAAATATCGGAATCACAGACTAATTAATTCTATTGTGTTCATAAATTCTTTTAGAATAATTCCTAATTGTCTTTCAGCTTCCTTTCACTACTTTTCCCTTGTTGCTCTGCTTTCAGTCATGTGTTTTCGTATTTAAGCATTTGACCAATCACATTTCAGACATCATTTGTGACCAGGGTCAGAAATCGACCTGAATGCCTTCACAATCAGTTCTGCAGGCCCTGGAGCATAAAATAAATGTCAATGAAAGAAACTGTTGCTTTAACCAATCAGAGTTTGAATTAGCTAGTCACACTAGTACTAGTACAATCATAGTATCACTGACCGCTAGTGATAAACGCATACTGGCCACAGCTAGCAGACTCTTATCTACTCAAAATAACCAAGAATTCCTCACAGTATAACAAAAGTGACTGTTTCGTTTGTATTTGGCACAGTACAGGAGTAAAACCAAACACCATTTTGAATGGTCTGTTTTGAAGAGCTCAAAGTAATCACGCGACCATTCTAAATTCTTATTAGTGGCATGTCAGCATCTATTCCTGAGGGTTACGACCCGTGAGTTATCTACAACCACGTGGCGGGAGGAATTGTGTTTACAAAGCTTAAAGACGATTGAATGGTCAGCTGTAAACCCGAAGGAGATTGCCGTGGTGTCCAATCAGAGTTTTTAACCCTCCTTCACGTCATCTTGCATCACCAACGGGATTAATCTTTGTCCTTCTCAAAGACAAGAGTCGCTTCAAAAAGATGGCGTCTACACTCTCCCCGCACCGCTAAACAGCTTTGTGGAAAAGCCCGAAACCCCATTCCTCCCCACTACCACTACCCTTGTTTTCAGTCCGACCTCTACTAGCCCGGCCGGGATTAGGTGGCGCACCGTTGGAATCGCCGACAGCACAACGGATTTGCGGCTTTGGCGGTGCGCCGCCGGGCTCACAGACTGAAAAGGCGGCTGATGTTATGCGCTGTGACATTCCAGACACCTCAGGCGTGTTGTATAACAGGAGGTCGCTGGGGGTACAAGTGAGTGGTCAAAGTGGGTACCGGTCACCTGATCGAGTCGTCTGCAAATGCATGTGGACAGGAATGATGCACTCTGATGACACCGAAGAATCTGAATCTTTATGATCACGCTGCTCACATTTTCCGTGAATACACATCTTCAAAGAGTCAAACACGGATGTCCTTGAGTTCTGACAAAGTCTGCCTTCTACGTCAAACGTGCTCTAGAATTTCCAAGGCTAAACTAGGTGCTCTGCTTTAGAATATTTTTGTCTGATATTTTGTCTAAGAGACAGGAGTTTGACAGACAAGAGTCTGAGAGACAAACGTCTTAGAGACAGGGTCTGAGAGACAAGAGTGACAGGAGTGTGAGAGACAGGAGTCTAAGAGACAGGAGTCGAAGAGACAGGAGTCTGAGAGACAGGAGTCTGAGACACATGAGTCTGAGAGGCAAGATTCTGAGAGGCAAGAGTCTGAGAGACAAGAGTCTGAAAGACAAGCGTCTTAAAGACAGGGTCTGAGAGACAAGAGTCTGAGGGACAAGAGTCTTAAAGACAAGCGTCTTAGAGACAGGGTCTGAGAGACAAGAGTCTGAGGGACAAGAGTCTGAGGGACAGGAGTCTGAGAGACAGGAGTCTGAGAGACAGAAGTCTGAGAGACAGGAGTCTGAGAGACAAGAGTCAGAGAGACAGAGTCTGCGAGACAGGAGTCTGAGGGACAAGAGTCTGAGGGACAAGAGTCTGAGAGACAAGAGTCAGAGAGACAGAGTCAGAGAGACAGGAGTCTGCGAGACAGGAGTCTGCGAGACAGGAGTCAGAGAGACAGGAGTCTGAGAGACAGGAGTCTGAGAGACAGGAGTCAGAGAGACAGGAGTCTGAGAGACAAGAGTCTGAGAGACAGGAGTCTGAGAGACAAGAGTCTGAGAGACAAGCGTCTGAGAGACATGCGTCTGAGAGACAAGAGTCTGAGAGACGGAGTCAGAGACAGTCTGCTGAGTTTTTTGTAATGACCCATTACTGTAAATTCATCAATTCAATCCAATTCATTCATCATTTTAAGACGAGCACAGTACAAATATATTAATGTCGCCATTTCCTGTCTCTTTTTTAGTACATTTCCTCCCCCCTATTACCTCAAAATGGAACGGAATAAACTCTTTAATCGATTGCAAACATGTATGCTTTCCTCTTCAGAACTATTTGAATCCTATTCATAACTGGATGAATAACAAGAAAGCATCTGCTCCGAATCTGAAGCCATTGTTTTGATTCTCCAGCAAGGCAAGACGTCTTGGGGTGACATCACGAACAAGGGGGCGGGACCTTCTGAAACTGGCCACTTCCTGTTTCAAATTAAAGTACTTTTTAGACACTTGAAGTCATTTTTCTTGGTGTTTTGCATTTGACTAAAAATATCATACTGTGTGTTTTGGGTATTTTAGATGCGATAGAACGTTTTTCTGATGTCAGTTAGGAACCAAAAAAATGGTGTCGGTTGTCCTTTAAATGTGCGGCGTCATTGCGGATTTTCAAATGTATCCAGACAAGGCTCCCCAAGCCATGATGCAGTTCAAGTTGAGCTTCACGAGTACCAATTTTCAATTGAAGTTTGAGCCATACGAGGTCCAAATCCTAAACTTGGTGACTTTAGTCTCATGAAGAAGACGTTGATGTGATGTTTTGTCTTTCTTCTCCCCTGCAGTTTTGGGAAGAGATCGGCAGGCAGCCTGAGGCGTGGATGCGAGTGCATCGTCTTGGAACCCTCAGAGATGATTGTGGTGAGTCTTCCAGACCAAAATGTCTGTGGTCAAAGCAAAGCGTTGTGTATGTGCTGGAATGTGTTCTCTGTTTATAGAAGTACAGTGATACCTTGGCTTACAAACTTAATTGGTTCCCAGACAGAGTGTGTATCCCAAAAATTAATTTCCCATAGGAAACTATTAAAATGAGAATAATCCGTTCCCAGGTCCCCATAAAACATCATTTTCTACTTTCTAATTTTCTAAGCCTTAAAACTACACAAACTGAAATTTCTTATTATTAAAAAAGGCAACAAAAAACTAAATAACAAATAATGTGACACAACACAAAAGACACAGACAGTCACACGTCCGGTCTACGTGACGTACAACAATACAAGGTGAGAAAATAAAACACAAAGAAATCAATGTTATTTACCTAGGTGGCTACCTAGCCAGATAGCTATTTGCTATCTATTTGCTGTCTCTTAGCTAGCTAACTAGCTGGCTGTCTGTCGAGCTAGATATCTATTAGCTATCTAGCTAGCTAGCTATCTATTAACTAGCTATTAGTGCTGCTCACCCACAGAAAAAAAACTTAACCTGTGACTGTAAAGTGACCTTGAGAGTTTTGAAAAGCGCTTAGAAATGTATTATTATTATTATTATTATTATTATTATTATTATTATTATTATTATTAAAGACAACACAAAAACTATCTCTGAGCTAGCTAGCATTCTATCTATTTAAATTACTTCCGGGTTGAGTGAACCCTGGCATGTGTGGCTGCCACTGCTCACCCTCAGAAAAACTTGTCCTGTGACTGTAAAATGTCCTTGAGAGTTTTGAAAGGCGCTTGTAAAGGAAATTTATTATTATTATTATTATTATTATTATTATTATTATGATTCTTCTTCTCCTTCTTCTTCTTCTTCTTCTTCTTCTTCTTCTTCTTCTTCTTCTTATTATTATTATTATTATTATTATTATTATACAAAAACTATCTATGAGCTAGCTAGCATCTATCTATTGTAAAGTGACCTTGAGAGGCACTTAGAAATGAAATGTATTATTATTATTATTATTATTATTGTTATTATTATTATTATTATCCAGTGACTATAAAGTGACCTTGAGAGTTTTGAAAGGCGCTTACAACTTAAATGTATTATTATTACTATGATTATGATAATGATGATGATTATTAGTATTATTATTAAATGACGCAACAGCACATTGAATTGAAATGATTTTTTTCCCTCACCAAAGGTTTAACTTACATCTTGTCACGTTCATGTCATGCTAGCCATGTCGCGCTTGTTCTCCTCCATCTTTAGCGTATAGCGCTAGCAAACAACAGCTGGTCGGCATCGAGTCAGATTGCAGCGGATCCCGTTAATCTCCCTTTCACATGCCGTTAATTGCTGCGCGGGATATGCGCCTTGACTGAACGTTCACACAGTGCCCCCCCACGCTAACCTCACCCGCCTACTAGTACAAAAATACAAAATACAAAATAGCACTCGCTGCTGCAGACTGCAATTTGCTGCAACCAGTCAACATAAATAACGCCATGGTGAATCGTAGTGTGTTGCACCAAGACTACTATTTGATACTAGTTGACACAAATTCCCAGCAGCTCATTTCCAACTGAGCTTGGGCGCCATCTTGTGCATTTTCTGGGACGCTACATTGCTGTCATTGACGGCTCGAATTGATATGGGTGGACTCCTTTAATGGATTGCAAACATGTATGCTTTCCTCTTCAGAACTATTTGAATCATATTCATACCTGGATGAGTCACAAGAAAGCATCTTCTCTGAAGCCATTGTTTAGATTCTGGAGCAAGGCAGTGTGTGACCAATAGTGATGTCACAAACAAGGGGGCGGGACCTTCCGCAACTCGGCATCTCCGGGGTCATTTTGAAGTAGATTTGGGTCATTTTTTATTGGTGTTTTGCATTTGAATAAAAATATCATACGTCGTGTTTTGGTTATTTTAGATGCTATAAAAGGTTTTTCTGATGTCAGTTAGGAGACCAAAAAAATGGTGTCGGTTGTCCTTTAATTCCCCGTCCGTGCCTTGGGAAAAAAGTGGTTTGTTTTGGTTGTGATGTGATAATTAAAAAGTCTATTCTGTGCTCCTGCAATCGCTCCAAATGATGATGATGATGATGAGCAAAAACAAGTAAAAAAAAAATAGCTAAATAAAAAAGGGCTCTCAATTTGCATGCACGGAGATTTGCAACCGGAGACGGTTGTCATGGTAGCGGAAGAAGGAGATTTCACTGGCGTAATCCCGCTCGCTCGCTCGCTGTCGGAATGCGAAGCGCCGAGGAATCAAAAGCAAAAAAAAAAAGATACAAGTCATGAAGGAGAGGATAGATGTTTTTTTTTTTTAAATCTCCTTCCCCACAAAATAAAAAGATGCAGTTTCGCTTTTTCAATTTTCCACTTGCAAATATTAAAAAAAAAAAAATAATAATAATAATATTTAAAAAAAAAAAATAATAATAATAATAATAATAATACATTGTATTTCTAAGCGCCTTTCAAAACTCTCAAGGTCACTTTACAGTCACAGGAGATGTTTCTCTGTGGGTGAGCAGCGGCAGCCACACACGCCTGCGTTCACTCAACCCGGAAGTAACTCAAAAATATAGAAGGCTATCTAATACATAGCTAATAATAATAATAATAATAATAATATATTGTATTTCTAAGCGCCTTTAAAAACTCTCAAGGTCACTTTACAGTCACAGGAGATGTTTTTCTGTAGGTGAGCAGCGGCAGCCACACGCGCAAGCGTTCACTCAACCTGGAAGTAACTCAAATAGATAGAAAGCTAGCTGGTTAGCTAAGAGATAACTAATAGAAAGCTGGATAGCTAATTAGATAGCGAATAGATAGCTAGCTAGGTAGCCAGCTAGCTAGCTAGATAGCGACTACATAGCAAATAGATAGCTAGCCAGCTAGCTGGTTATTTCGGGTTGATTGAACGCTGGTGCATGTGGCTGCCGCTGCTCACCCACAGAAAAACTTATTCCGTGACTGTAAAGTGACCTTGAGAGTTTTGAAAGGCACTTATAAATGAAATGTATTATTATTATTATTATTAAAAATGTTTCTCCATTGACTGTCAGGTTGATTCGGAAATCAACATGGCGATACCATGCTCTTAATCTGCATATTGTCATGTAAAAAATGACGAGTATTCAATTCAAAATTGTCTTTTACCGACCACTAGCTATTAGCTATCTGGCTGTCTGTCTGTCGAGCTAGCTATCTATTAGCTACATATCTAGCTAGATAGCTGTCTCCCTAGCTATCTATTAACTAGCTATTAGCCATCTAGCTGGCTGTCTGTCTAGCTAGCTATCTATTAGCTACATATCTAGCTAAATAGCTGTCTCGCTAGCTATCTATTAACTAGCTATTAGCTATCCGGTTGTCTGTCTGTCTAGCTCGCTATCTATTAGCTATCTAGCTGGATAGCTATCTAGCTGGATAGCTATCTCGCTAGCTATTTAGCAAGATGGCTATTTCGCTAGCTATCTATTAACTAGCTATTAGCTATCTAGCTGGCTGTCTGTCTAGCTAGCTATCTATTAGCTACATATCTAGCTAAATAGCTGTCTCGCTAGCTATCTATTAAGTAGCTATTAGCTATCCGGCTGTCTGTCTGTCTAGCTCGCTATCTATTAGCTACCTAGCTGGATAGCTATCTCGCTAGCTATTTAGCAAGATGGCTATTTCGCTAGCTATCTATTAACTAACTATTAGCTATCTAGCTGTCTGTCTGTCGAGCTAGCTATCTATTAGCTACATATCTAGCGAGATAGCTGTCTCTCTAGCTATTAACTAGCTGTTAGCTATCTAGCTGGCTGTCTGTCTAGCTAGCTATCTATTAGCTACATATCTAGCTAGATAGCTGTCTCGCTAGCCACCTATTAACGATCTATTAGCTATCTAGCTGCCTTTCTGTCTCGCTAGCCATCTATTAACGATCTATTAGCTATCTAGCTGCCTTTCTGTCTAGCTTGCTATCTATTTCATATCCTAGCTATCTAGCCATAAAAACAGCAGACGCCATGTTGGTGTGTGTTTTCATTCTAAATTTGGCTAAACGTCCGCTAACCGACTGTTTCCCAGGTGGACTATATGGATGAAAATGAGGAATACTTCCAGAGACAAGCCTCGCACCGCCAATCCCGCCGCCGCTTCCGCAAGATCAACCAGAAAGGCGAGCGGCAGACCATTATCGACACGGTGGATCCGTATCCCGCCAGGAAGCCGCCCGTCGCCCGAGGCTACCACACGGTCAGTTTGGATTGTTGTTGATGTTGTTGTGGAGGATTTTGGAAGTACAGTGATACCTTGGCTTACGAACATAATTGGATCCCAGACAGAGTGTAAAAGTGTGTATCTCAAAAAATAATTTCCCATAGGAAACCGTTAAAATGAGAATAATCCGTTCCCAGGTCCCCATAAAACATCATTTTCTACTTTCTCATTTTCTAAGAACTACCCAAATAGACCTTATTTTATGTATAATAAATGTGCTATGGTATTATAATTAAAGAAATAAACTGTACTGTATAATAAAGTGGTTTGATTGACCTTTGTGATGGTCGTTAATGGCTTGATTGAATGGCGTGGCCGCTTTCATCAGCATTAAACACTCGATGAGGAACGTAGCCTTCTTCTTTCACCATCTTCAGGAATGATCCCTTGGAGGTGCTTTCTCTGCTATAATTTTACCTTATTCCTCATCAATTGTATTCTGTTTAGCTGGGTGGATAGCTTTTTGCATGAAGTGTACAGAAGGCTTGTACGGCCTGATTAATGGAATACAGTAAAGTCTCGTTATATCGATATTCAAGGGAGTCCGAAAAAATATCGATATAACCGGGACTATCGATATATCCGACCCTGTTTGCATGTAATTTTCTCCGTGCGTGCATAGAAATAGTATCGATATAACCGGGACTATCGATATATCCGATATCGATATAACGAGACTTTACTGTATTTTAACCTTGCAGTTTACACTCTGATTTTGATTTTTCTTGTTTGGAGAACGGGCTCGTTCGCAAACGACACATTACTCATTGTGGCAGCTCCGTGTGTATCCCGAAAAATAGTTCGTATGCCAAGGTAAAATTTTCATAAATTTAACGTTCGGAAACTGAAAAGTTCGTAAGCCAAGGGGTTTGTAAACCGAGGTATCACTATAGCTCAGCTCACCCTGGTCGTTTGTTGTCGAAGTGGTTTGGGTCTTCCTCGATAGTTGATTGGTGTTGTTTGTTCAAGTGTCTTTGAGTGATTTTACTGTCGTAGCGTGTTTGTGGATGATGTTTTTCTTCTTCCTGTTGTGTTTATTATTTTGCTTTGTGTTGACTATTATGTGAAGCGTTTTGTTCCAGCTGCCGCTGTAGTGAAAGCGCTATGTAAAGTAGGATCCATTGTATTGTATTGTCTATATAGCGCATTAGCTGGTTATATATTAGCTATCTAGCTGGCTATTAGCTATCTATCTGTATCTCTTTCTTTCCTGATGTTAGCAATCGAAGCGTTCTCACAGTGTGAGCCTGCGCATAGTAGCTTTCCTGTTGTGCGCAATTTCACCGCATTCCATACATTCCGGCGTGTTCCCGATCCCTCCTGAAACGCTGTGAACCACCCCCCAATGTCCACGCCCCCCCCCCCCCAAAAAAAAAAAAAAATCTAAAGAATGCAGCAAAGGGCTGGGAAGACTCACCCTGCTTTTCTAAATTTAGAGCTGCATTTTTTTTTTTTTTGCTCGTGAAAAGAGGTCTGATCTCAACTTTCTCATGGTCACTTGTTGCCCTCGAGGGAGGAGAGAGATGGAAGGAGGGAGGGCGCCATGGCAACCACATGGCGACGAAGAGAAACTATTGACTGATATAGCTAGCCATTGAGCTATCTAGTTGACTATCTCGCTGGCTACCTAGCTAGCTAGCTATTTTTTTAATCTATTAGCCATCGAGCTATCTAGCTGGTTGTCTCGCTGGCTATTTAGCTAGCTAGCCATTTTGTAACTATTAGCCATCGAGCTATCTAGCTGGTTATCTCGCTGGCTACCTAGCTAGCTAGCCATTTTGTATCTATTAGCCATCGAGCTATCCAACTGGCTACCTCGCTGGATACCTAGCTAGCTAGCTATTTTCTATCTATTAGCCATTGAGCTACCTAGCTGGCTACCTAGCTAGCTAGCTATTTTCTATCTATTAGCCATCGAGCTATCTAGCTGGTTACCTTGCTGGCTACCTAACTAGCTACCTATTTTCTAACTATTAGCCATCGAGCTATCTAGCTGGCTACCTTGCTGGCTTCCTAACTAGATAGCTAGATTTTTTTCTATCTATTAGCCATCAAGCTGGCTATCTCGCTGGCTACCTAACTAGGTAGATATTTTCTATCTATTAGCCATTGAGCTATCTAGCTGGTTATCTCGCTGGCTACCTAGCTAGCTAGCCATTTGGAATCTATTAGCCATCGAGCTATCCAGCTGGCTACCTCGCTGGATCCCTAGCTAGCTAGCTATTTTCTATCTATTAGCCATTGAGCTATCTAGCTAGCCATGTTCTATCTATTAGCTATCAAGCTACCTAGCTGGCTACCTAGCTAGCTAGCTATTTTCTATCTATTAGCCATCGAGCTATCTAGCTGGTTACCTTGCTGGCTACCTAACTAGCTACCTATTTTCTAACTATTAGCCATCGAGCTATCTAGCTGGCTACCTTGCTGGCTTCCTAACTAGCTAGCTAGATTTTTTTCTATCTATTAGCCATCAAGCTGGCTACCTCGCTGGCTACCTAACTAGGTAGATATTTTCGATCTATTCGCCATTGAGCTATCTAGCTGATTATCTCTCTGGCTACCTAGCTAGCTAGCCATTTTGTATCTATTAGCCATCGAGCTATCCAACTGGCTACCTCGCTGGATACCTAGCTAGCTAGCTATTTTCTATCTATTAGCCATTGAGCTACCTAGCTGGCTACCTAGCTAGCTAGCTATTTTCTATCTATTAGCCATCGAGCTATCTAGCTGGTTACCTTGCTGGCTACCTAGCTAGCTAGCTATTTCCTATCTATTAGCCATCGAGCTATCAAGCTGGCTACCTCGCTGGTTACCTAACTAGGTAGATATTTTCTATCTATTCGCCATCGAGCTATCTAGCTGGTTATCTCGCTGGCTACCTAGCTAGCTAGCCATTTTGTATCTATTAGCCATCGAGCTATCCAGCTGGCTACCTCGCTGGATACCTAGCTAGCTATTTTCTATCTATTAGCCATTGAGCTATCTAGCTGGCTATCTAGCTAGCCATTTTCTATCTATTAGCCATCAAGCTACCTAGCTGGCTACCTAGCTATCTAGCTATTTTCTATGTATTAGCCATCGAGCTATCTAGCTGGTTACCTTGCTGGCTACCTAACTAGCTACCTATTTTCTAACTATTAGCCATTAAGCTATCTAGCTGACTACCTTGCTGGCTTCCTAGCTAGCTAGCTAGATTTTTTCTATCTAGCTAGCTATTTTCTATCTATTAGCCATTGAGCTATCTTGCTAGTTAACAAGCTACCTAGCTGGCTTCACTGAACCCGGAAGTAACTCAAATAAATAGAAAGCTATCTAGCTAGCTAATAGATAGCTAGGTAGATAACAAGCTAGCTAGCTGCCTAATAGTTAGCTAGCTATATAGCCAGCTAGACACCATAAGACAGAGTCCAAGGACTACTTTTGTGGCCATGAAGCTCCACAGCCCATTTCAATTAAAAATATGATATTAGCGCATACAGCTACATACAAGCCGCCCCAGTTTCAAGCTCAGATAACTCCAGACCGATATAATTTAGGGATTCACTTTTTTCTGATGAGAAAGACATATTGTTTCATATCTTTCTTTTTTGTTTTACATGGCTCCCAGGAATGCAAAAAGGTACCGTACTTCTAATCACGTCTTATGTGTCTTGTGTGTGCATTTCCTAGCTGCATGCTATTAGCACCTCTAGAATGTTTAAATAAAACAGCATTTGTCTTTTTTTCCATGTTAGCGCTTTGTTCTAGCTTCAGCTGTTGTTATAACAAGTTTTAATGACAAATTTAAGTCGTTGTGCGTACTCCGATAGTCTTTGTCTCAAATATATGAAATATAAATATTGTTGACATATTTTAACAATTTTTTTTGAAAAGTGGGAATTGAAAAGTGTGACGTGGAGTGTCATTCCCGAATTTCTTTGGGTTTTGTTTTTTTTTTCTTGCTTTGGTGTCGATAAAGCGCTGGCCAGACCTCTGGCAGTGGTTTTTTTTCCCCCCTTCCACAAGGGGGCAGCATTTCCCTTTGTTCCAGCTTCAGCTGTTGTTAAAGCGCTATATCTTTTTGCTATATATTAGCTAGCTGGCTAGCTATGTAGCTGGCTATTTATTAGCTTCCGGGTTGAATGAACGCTGTCCGAAAAATCAATATTCTGTGGGTCCTGGAATTTGAGTGACAATGACAAAAACCCTGGCACTGGAGTGGACACATTTTTCCACATTGTCTGGCAGTGAATGAGTTAAGGAAAAATGGCTGATCGATGCAGATGCTTCTGCACACTTTGTGCTTATATATAGCACCACGATCAGACAATAAAGCCAGGATCGAAATAGAAGAGTTATTTTTGGACAAGTGCCGAAAAATGCTAATGAGGAGGCGGTGTGGGACTGTGATTTGGCACATTTTTCTTATCCCGCCGCGCCGGCTTGACATTTCATGTGTTTTTCATGTTGTCATTGACATTCAACGGTTGTTTTTTTTTTAAACAGTACAGTCATATACAGTGATACCTTAGCTTACGAACTTAATTGCTTCCCAGACAGAGTGTGTAAGGCGAAAAGTGTGTATCCCAAAAATTAATTTCCCATAGGAAACCATTAAAATGAGAATAATCCGTTCCCAAGTCCCCATAAAACATCATTTTCTAATTTTCTAAGCCTTAAAACTACACAAAATATATCTTATTTATTTATATATTTATATATATATATATATATATATATATATATATATATAAATAAAATGACTTTATTGTACAGTAAAGTTTATTTGTATATTATATTTATATATATAATATAGAAATAAACATATATATATATAGGTATAGGTAGGTAGGTGTTCTTTTGACTTCAAGACGGCGCCGCGAGAGTGGCTGCCTTTCCAGCAGCTCATGTATTTTGTTTTTCTACTTTCATTCCTTTCATCACTTTGCTGCTGTGAAATGTAAATTTCTCCACTGTGAGACGAATAAAGGCATATCCAATCCAATCCAATATTTTGTTTTAAGGCTTAGAAAATTAGAAAGTAGAAAATGATGTTTTATGGGGACCTGGGAACGGATTCTTCTCATTTGAATGGTTTCCTATGGGAAATAATTTTTTGGGATACACACTTTTCACTTTACACACACTGTCTGGGAACCAATTAAGTCCGTAAGCCAACGTACCACCGTACTCCCATTTTCTACCCTCGCTACGAATCACATGGCTAACAATTGCTGATGTTTACCCACAACAGTTAAAACTGGTCTACTTTTGGACCGTAGTAAAGTTTCATGACCCCGAAAAACATCCTGATCGGAAGCTGCTAGTTAAACGTTAACTGCGAACGGAATGTGGAACATGCTAACTGTCTTTGCGCGGAATTATTTCCAGGTGACGGTAGCGTGTTTAAAAAAAAAAACGTTTTTGAACATCTTTCTTGTGCTAACCGTGTAATTACATATGGTTTACTTAAAGGACAACCGACGCTTTTGTACAAGTTATGCCCATAATTTGTAAAATGGCTTCAAATGACTTCTACTGAGCGTATTTTAATAAGATTCCAGCGCATATAGCTATATTTTACGTTTTGAGACTCGCGCTTAATATTCAGGAAGTCTTGTTTTTGAGTTGGTGACGAGTCCGTACGTGACGTCACTGAAGGAACGCCCCTGACCGAAAAAAAAGGACACATTGTAGCAGTCCTTCCATCACGTCAATATATTTTGCGGTACTTGTTTGGTCATGTTGCACCAAAAAGAGCCAGAAGAGGGCGGCCAAGTTCCATGTAAGGAATTTATCAGCCTGTGGAAACGGGCTGATAAATTCCTCACACGGAGCTTGGTCACCATTTTCTGCCCCTTTTTTGGTGATACATTTCCCCCCAATGTTGCCTCAAAATGGCACGGAAGGACTTCTTTAATCGATTGCAAACATGTATGCTTTCCTCTTCAGAACTATTTGAATCATATTTATAACTGGATGTGTAACAAGAAAGCATATTCTCCCAATCTGAAGCCATTGTTTTGATTCTAGAGCAAGGCAAGACATCTTGCCGTGATGTCACGAACTGGGGGCGGGACTTTCTGAAACAGGCCACTTCCTGTTTTAAATTAAAGTACTTTACCTATTATATTATTTTAGATGCTACAAAACATTTTTCTGATGTCAGTTAAGGAACAAAAAAGTGCTGTCGGTTGTCCTTTAACTGGTGGTTAATCAATGGAAAAGGACTCATTTGTTTATTTAGCATTGAAAAAATGGTGATGGTGGTGAATTATGAAGAGGTTTTGATATTCCAGAGCTCCCCCTTCCCCCTCCCCTTACCCCCCTTTCCTTTTGTAGATGTTGTGGAGGTGATGTCATCATATGCTGGGCTAGAACCCGACACAAACACACACACACACACACACACACACTCATTGTACTGTATTGGGGCCGGATCAACTATCTACAACCAAACCACACGGTCGAACAGCGCCACGGTTGCTGGCGGATTAGTTTTCGTGGCGCCTTTCTTTGAGTGCAGACATGGTTTGTTATCGAGTGCAGTACTTTTGCTATTATGGGACCGAAAAAGACCCCAACACAGGCTAGTGTTCAAAAGTGTGAAAATTACGGTCGAGCAGAAGAAGGAGATCATTGATAAACAACAAAGAGGTGTGCGTTTGTGTGACTTAGCGTCCCAGTACCAGTATGCTAAGTCGACCATTGCTACGTGTGGCTAAGAGTGTTTCTGTGTTGTCTCAGGCAATAGAAGACGTTGAACGACTTCTGTAGATTTGGATTAACGAAAAGCAGCTAGCAGGGGACACTATAAGTGAGGGTATTATCGCCGAGAAAGCACGGCTACTTCATCAAGAGGCAACTACATCAACGACCGTTACAAAGGTCAATAAAACAACTTTATTATACAGTATAGTTTATTTCTTTAATTACAATACAATAACACATTTATTATACATAAAATAGGGTATATATTTGTGTATTTTTAAGGCTTATTTTGTAGAAAATCATGGTTTATGGGGAACTGGGAACGGATTATTTTCATTTTAATGGTTTCCTATGGAAAATAAATGTTTGGAAGACGAACTTTACACACTTTCTGGGAACCAATTAATTTCATAAGCTGAGGTATCACTGTATAGTAGAAATTTGTCTTTGAAGGACGCCCAAAGTGAGCTTCTTTCTAACGACCGTAAACAATGACGTCCCAGGTGACATAAACATGGCGATGCTAAGCCCCGAAAGAAGAAGCCAGGCGGCGACACTTTTCTTCGTCTCCCCTCTCGCCCTCCTTCCACTCGGCTGTTTCCGTCACCACGGCAACCGCCGTATCCCAGAGGCTGTGCAAAGCAGTGACGGGAGGGGCCGGTTACCAGGGCGACTCCAGCTGAGAGGCAGAGTGACATCATCCCCCTCCCCTCCCCCCTTGCGAGTTTTTTTTTTTTTTTTTTTTTTTTTTTTCCCCCAAGTCATTTTTTTGTGCTGTTACCATGACAACTGTCTGGAGGCAGGTGATGTCATGGAGCCTCTTTTCTTTCTTCTTCTTGGGTATCGGCTCCGTTTTCCATCCCTTTCTGGATGGGGGCGTCCGTAAAGAAGGAGGTGCTTACAATAGTGATGTGTAGTTCGCGAACGAGCCGGCTCGCTCAAGTGAACGAAACGAGCCGGTTTCAAACAAGGAGTCGGAAATGGGAGCTGACTTTTTTTCCCCTCTATTCCCCGCCCCCAGTCTTCGGTTAAAGCCGCACGTGATTGGTCGATATCCGTGGTAAAGGAGGGAGGGGAGAATTACAAACACACGCAGCAGTGAGGAGAAGGGGGATTAGGGTAGAATAAAGAGCTGCTTCATGTCACAAAGATGTTACAGCAAGTGCTGAAGAATGAATGAGTGTTTGTGTCGTCATATTATTTGTTATTCTTATTATTATTTTTTACTTCAAAAATGGCTTCCTTTCCAGCAGCTCATGTATTTTGTTTTTCTACTTCTTCCTTTCCTTTCCATTTACTTTCATCACTTTGCTAAGATTGAGTGACTAGCCATGTCTTTGTGTTGTCAAATGTTTTGTTATTTTGTTGTTTTGACTTCAAGATGGCTGCCGCGAGAGTGGCTGCCATTTTGTTTTTTTCGACTTCTTTCTTTCCTTTCCTCTTCCTTTCATCACTTTGCTGCTGTGAAATGTCCATTTCTTCACTGCGAGACAAATAAAGGTACATCCAATCCAATCTATCGGCTAGCTAGCTAGCTTTCTATCTATTTGAGTTACTTCCGGGTTGAGTGAACGCTGGCGCGTGTGGCTGCCGCTGCTCACCCACAAAAAAACTGACTGTGAAGTGTCTTTGAGAGTTTTGAAAGGCGCTTAGAAATCAAAGGTATTATTATTATTATTATTATTATTATTATTATTATTATTGTTGTTGTTGTTATTATTAATATTGCAAACATGTATGCTTTCCTCTTCAGAAGTATTTGAATCATATTCATAACTGGATGAGGAACAAGGAAGCATCTTCTCCGAATTTGAAGCCATTGTTTTGATTCGAGAGAAAGGCAAAATGTCCTTGCGTGACGTCACGAACAAGGGGGCGGGACCTTCTGAAACTGGCCACTTCCGGGTTCAATTTGAAATCAGCATCTCCGGGGTCATTTTGAAGTCGTTTTTGGACACTTTAACTCATTTTTATTGGGTGTTTTGCATTTGACTAAAAAGATCAGACTGCGTGTTTTGGGTATTTTTGATGCTATAAAATGTTTTTCTGATGTCTGTTAGGAAAAACTGAAAAAAATGGTGTCGGTCGTCCTTTAAGCAGCAACAACAACAACAACAACAACAACAACAACAACAAAAAAAACCGAGGAGCCGTTTGGGAGCCAAAAGATTTTTTTAGTGAGCCGAGCCAAAACAACCGGCTCTCTGAAAAGAGCCGGAATTTCCCATCACTCGCTTACAATACTCACCCCCTCCCTCTCTTTTCCCACTTCACCACAACCGCCATCCCCTCCTCCACCCGTGACACACATGCACCCTCACACCCAAGCATCCACCCCCCCGCGCTGGCATACATCCTGCTTTTTTATTTATTTATGTATTCATTTTTTTGGGGGGGACGGATACTACGCACAATGGATTGGAGTCGCTAATTTTTTTTTAAGGGAGACATTTTCTATTTGACTGGATTTTTACGCTGTCGATTCGGAGCGTCTAATCTATCCCTTCAAAAGGAGGAGCGGAAAAGGGGGGTGGGGGGGATGTCAAGTTTTTGTACATTTTGAGCCTCTGGAGACGGATTATTCTCGCCATGAAACCGTTAGCGGTAGTAGACGGCAACGGAGTGACGAGCCAACAGGATAAAACGCCGGTGAGTTAGCAACACGGCGTCGACGTCCTTGACCCTCCCCTCTTTTTTTTTTTTTTTTTTTTGGTCAGGCCGGCGTAACCCGGGTTGTGCGTGTCTGTCAAACGGATGCCATGTGCTCTTCTGTTACGCTAAAATCGGGATAGCAGGAATGGAAATGCTAATATGAGGATTATGTTGGCGGCATATATGTTGTCGGCGCGTAAACAGCGTGACGGCAGGTGTTTGAATCCGAGCAGGCTAATTATTGCCGTACCCTTTTTCGCTTGCAAAGAGAAGGTGTCAAAAATAGCAGCAGGGGAAATAAAGCAACCCTCAAAGACGCCACCCTGAAGGCACAAGACATTCCTCACCTTGTATCATCAAATCTGGCCAAAGAAAATGACAAACAAAACAAAATGATGTATAGATAGATAGATAGATAAATAGCTATTGATAGCTATACATAGCTTTAAATAACTATAGATAGTTATAGATAGATCTAGAGCTAGCTAGCTGTAGATAGATATATAACTAGCTAGCTGTAGATTGATAGATCCATAGCTAACTAGCTGTAGATTGATAGATCCGTAGCTATATAGATGTCGATAGATAGATCCATAGCTAGATAGATCTATAGCTATCTGTAGATAGATAGATCCATAGCTAGCCAGCTGTAGATTGATAGATCTATAACTATATAGATGTAGATAGATCCATAGCTAGCTAGCTGTAGATTGATAGAACCATAGCTAGCTAGCTGTAGATTGATAGAACTATATCTACATAGCTGTAGATAGATAGATCTATAGCTAACTAGCTGTAAATAGATGGATCTATAGCTAGCTAGCTGTAGACAGATGGATCCATAGCTAGCTAGCTGTAGATAGATGGATCCATAGCTAGCTAGCTGTAGATAGATAGATCGATAGTTAGCTAGCTGTAGATAGATAGATTGATAGATAGCTAGCTGTAGATAGATAGATCCATAGATAGCTAGCTGTAGATAGGTAGATCCATAGCTAGATAGCTCTAGATAGATAGATCCATAGCTAGCTAGCTGTAGCTTGATAGATCCATAGATGGATAGCTGTAGATTGATAGTTTGATAGCTACATAGCTGTAGACAGATGGATCCATAGCTAGCTAGCTGTAGATAGATAAATCCATAGCTAGCTAGCTGTAGATAGATAGATCCATAGCTAGCTAGCTTTAGATAGATAAAACCCTAGCTAGTTAGCTGTAGATAGATAGATCCATAGATAGATAGCTGTAGAGAGACAGATCCATGGCTAGCTAGCTGTATATAGTCCTTTAAGCAACAGCTGGCTAGCTATAGATTTATAGCTAGCTAGCTAGATAGTTATAGATCACTATAGATAACTATAGATAGATAGATCTATAGCTAATAGATATATAGCTACCTATATATCTTTAGCTAGCTAGCTAGCAAGTTATAGATCGCTATAGATAACTATAGATAGATCGATTTATAGCTAGCTATAGATCTATAGCTAGCTAGCTGTAAAATTGAGGTTTTGTTTTGGGTTGGGTTAGGTTGTTTTAGTGGTTGCTAGAATCTATCTATGGATATATCTATGTATCTATTTATAGCTATGTCTATATTTATTCATGGCTATCTATCTATCGTCATTGTATCATTTTGTTTCGTTTTTCATTTTCTTTGGCAAGATTCAGGAATTGAAAATATGGCGTAGAGCGCCATTCTCGAGTTTTGCTTTTTCCTTGCAGTGGGGTGCTGATATAGCACTGGCCAGACCTCTGGCAATGTTTATTTTTCCTTTCTACAAGGGGGCAGCCGTTCCCATTTTTCCATGTTAGCGCTTTGTTCCAGCTTCAGCTGTTGTTCAAGCGCTAATAAATAAGCGCTATGTAAGCCAATGTGCTCCTTGTATATATTTTTCTACTTCTTCCTTTCCTTTCCTCTTGCTTTCAAAACTTTGCCTCTGTGAAATGTAATTTTAGTGGTGCCATAAAGCCACTCGCGTGAGTACTTTGGTGTGACGAACACCGGCAGTATTGACGAGGGATCAATCAAGATCTCCTGGGCCTTGGACCAGATAGGGTTCAGGACCACGGACAGTGACACCTCAGACTAAAACTGATACCAAGAAAAGTGCAATTTACTGCTAAACAAGTCAAATAAAAACCTCTAAATTTGCCCATTTCATTATTGGGTGTTCCAAATGATAGCAGCAATAATTTACATAATTTCCGTTTTATCAGGGCGTCCCACTCATTCAGTTTTAGTGAGTTGTAGTTTTCATGCGCTTTGTACTTGTTTTTGTGGTTTATTTTATTTTGAAGGCACGTTTAAACATTACCATAGAGCGTTAAGGGGCAGA
Organism: Hippocampus bargibanti; assembly: GCF_051943395.1. Classification (NCBI taxonomy): domain Eukaryota; kingdom Metazoa; phylum Chordata; class Actinopteri; order Syngnathiformes; family Syngnathidae; genus Hippocampus; species Hippocampus bargibanti. The sequence continues at coordinate 35,245,476 of NC_142735.1, read as the reverse complement.
GACGATTTTACATATGTTGTTGTTGTTGTTGACGCGATGTTACCAGGAATCTGCTAATAAAGTTGTATAAAAATACAAAATGAATTCACATTTATTATTATATTTAAAAGAAAGAAAAAAAAAACGTTTCCAAGCCTGTCGTATCATTTTATTTTGTTGTATTTATCCGCCGGTCATCAGTATCATCATCATTAATAATAATAATCATAATAATATTTTTTTATTATTATAATTTTATTTTATAAAATTTCAAAACTCTCAAGGTCACTTTACAGTCCCAGGAGATGGTTTTCTGTCGGTGAGCAGCGGCAGCCACATACGCCAGCGTTCACTCAACATGGAAGAAACTCAAAGATAGAAAGCTAGCTGGCTAGCTAATAGATAGCTAATAATAATAATATAATTAATAATAATAATATATTTCATTTATAAGCGCCTTTCAAAACTCTCAAGGTCACTATACTGTCACAAAATCCGTTTTTCTGCGGGTGAGCAGCGACAGCCACATGCGCCAACGTTCACTCAACCCGGAAGTAACACAAATAGATAGAAAGCTAGCTAGGTAGCTAACAGATAGCTAATAGATAACCAGCTAGACAGTTAGCTAACTAGCTAGATAGCTAATAAATAGCCAGCTACATAGCTAGCTACATAGCTAATGTATAGCAAATAGATATAGCGCTGGACTAAAGCGCTAAAATGGACGAAAGGCAAATGCTGTGAAAAAACATTGCCAGAGGCCATGGCCAGCACTTTATCGGCACCCAAGCATGAAAAAACAAAACCCGAACAAATACGCGAATGGCGCTCCACGTCACATTTTTCAATTCCCGAATAAATATGTACTTTATTCACTTTGTAAGAGTTTTGTTGTGATGCGCCATGAGATTTGTTCTTACAATAAATAATTGACTTGGCAGATGGGCAGCGCTAAATTGCTAAACTATGCTAATTTCCGCCGTTGTGTAATGTCAAAATTAGATGACTCATCATAAATCACCTAGCTAGCTTTCTGTTTACGCTTTTAATTTGACAATCAAACCATAAAATAGATCACGTTGCCTAGTGCAAAAAAATGGTCTCCATTTACCTCACACATCAGTGGATGCTCGTATTAGCCGCTAACAGTGATTCTCTGCTACAGTAGCCAGGCGCTAAATACGCTAAGAGGCAAACCCCGGTGATCTCGGTCATTACGTCTGCGGTCTCATTTAAGGAACGCCACATCTGCTCTTGTGTTGACCGCAGCAAGCTCGTGAATGGGATATCTATTCGCTAGCTATTAGCTATCTATTCACGACCTAATCGTTATCTATTCGCTAGCTATTAACTATCTATTCGCTAGCTATTAGCTATCTATTCGCGACCTAATAGTTATTAATTCGCGAGCTATTAACTATCTATTTGCTAGCTATTAGCTATCTATTCGCTAGGTATTAGCTATCTATTCGCTAGCTATTAGCTATCTATTCACGACCTAATCGTTATCTATTCGCTAGCTATTAACTATCTATTCACGACCTAATCGTTATCTATTCGCTAGCTATTAACTATCTATTTGCAAGCTATTAGCTATCTATTCGCTAGGTATTAGCTATCTATTCGCTAGCTATTAGCTATCTATTCACGACCTAATAGTTATCTATTCACTAGCTATGAACTATCTATTCGCTAGCTATTAGCTGTCTAGCTATCTTGTTTTCTAGTTGGTTATCTAGCTATTTAGCTAGCTACTGTATCTATTTGCTATATAGCTAGTTAGCTATTAGATATCTATTTGCTATATAGCTAGCTAGCTATTAGCTATCTATTCGCTAGGTATTAGCTATCTATTCGCTAGGTTTTAGCTATCTATTCACTATCTATCCACGACCTAATGGTTATCTATTCGCTAACTATTAACTATCTATTTGCTAGCTATGTTTTCTCGTTGGTGGAGCTGTGTAGCTGCTGAATTCATCAGAATCGTTTTTATTGTAGAAAATACAACGAACACGCTGCACTAGTATCATCATCACAAAAAGACACGACAAAAGAAGTTGTTTAAATGTCTGCTGGATTTGGTGCGGATGGATCGGTAGCGCCTGGCCTGCCTGAGGGGGAGTCGCTGTAAAAGGTGGTGGCCAGGATGGGGAGGGTCTGGCCTTATCAGATTACACACCCCTTGACAGCTGATTGGACACCCGCACTTTGCCAGAACAAACCACGGGGAGCACATTTCAGGCTCTGCGTAGGTCAGGTGTATGATTTTGAGACGTTAGCATTAGATGGCTAACGATTGTGCTAGCGTTGTTTCCGTCACGTGTTGTTGAAAAAGTGGAACAGACGGGTGACCTAAATGAGTGCAGGGAAAGGGATTAAATGTTTTATTATCCTCTTTAGCAATGGGTGGTGGCGGTGGTGGTCCCGAGGTTGATGGGGGCTTTCACTGTGATTATGGGCTGTAATTATTGTCGAGTTGGAAAAATTCGAATCGTCCGGTTCTGTGTGACCAGTGTTTCTGACGACTGTATATTCCGGTCTTTAAGGCCCTATAAAGCAAATATAGTATATAAGCTGGCTATCTTGTTATCTAGCTGGATATGTAGCTATTTAGCTAGCTACTGTATCTATCTAGCTATTAGCTATCTATTCGCTAGGTATTAGTTATCTATTCGTGAGGTATTAGCTATCTATTCGCTAGCTATTAGCTATCTACTCGCGAGCTAGCTATCTTGTTTTCTAGTTGGTTATCTAGCTATTTGGCTAGCTGCTGTATTTATTAGCTATATAGGTAGCTAGCTATTAGCTATCTATTCGCTAGGTATTAGCTATCTATTCACTAGCTATTAGCTATCTACTTGATAGCTAGCTATCTCTTTTTCTAGTTGTTATCTACCGGAAACAAATTCCTTGTGTGTTCTACATACTTGGCAATAAAGATGATTCTGATTCTGATTCTGATCTAGCTATTTAGCTAGCTACTGTATCTATTAGCTGTATAGCTAGCTATTAGCTATATATTCACGAGGTATTAGCTATCTATTCGCAACCTAATAGTTATCTATTCACTGGCTATTAACTATATTCGCTAGCTATTAACTATCTATTCGCTAGCTAGTAGCTATCTACTCGCTAGCTAGCTAGCTTTCTATCTATTTGAGTTACTTCTGGTTTAAGTGAACGCTGAGAGTTTTGAAAGGCGCTCATAAAAGAAACGTATTATTCTTTCTTATTATTATCTAGCTAATTAGCTGGCTATCTATTATCTAGCTACCCAGCTAGCTGGCTATCTATTAACTATTGATTAGCTAGCTAGCTTGCTATCTATTAGCTATCTATCCAGCTAGCTGGTTATCTATTAGCTATCTATTACCTAGCTAGCTTACTATCTATTAGCTGGCTATATTAGCTAGCTAGCTTTCTATCTAGTTAAGGTACTTCCGGGTTGAGTGAACTCTGGCGCATGTGGCTGCCGCTGCCCTAAAATCTAACTGTGTAGTGCCTCTTTGCAATTTTTCTACGGTGATACTAGTGCAGCGTGTTCTACCGGAGACAACTTATCTTTGTTTTACATAATCAGCCAAAAAAGATGATTTTGATTCTGAACTGCCAATGACGTACGCAGGCCGTGTGATTGGCTTTTCTTTGGTCTTTGATTAGCATTCATCTGTAGAATCCATTTTAATACCACCGTTAACTTGACAGAATTTCAATTTGCAAACACTGGAAATGTGCATACGCTTGGGAATTTCCTTCATTAAAGCCAGCGGGTGGCTAACAAGCTAACATGTGTACACGATCATTGCCTTTAAAAGAAAAACAAACTATGGTCTAATTACACAATTCTTTTACAAGACGATGATTATGAAATGTGAAGTACAGTGAAACCTTGGCTTACGAAATTAATCGGTTCCCAGACAGAGTGTGTAAGGCGAAAAGTGTGTTTCCCAAAAATTAATTTCCCATAGGAAACCATTAAAATGAGAATAATCTGTTCCCAGGTCCCCATAAAACAGCATTTTCTAATTTTCTCAGCCTTAAAACTGCACAAAATATACCTTATTTTATGCATAATAAATGTGCTATGGTATTATAATGAAAGAAATATACTGTACTGTATAATAAAGTCGTTTTATTGACCTTTGTGATGGTCGTTGATGGCTTGATGGAATGAGTCATCAGCATTAAACACTTGATGAGGAACGTAGCTATCTTCTTTCACCATCTTGAGGAATGATCACCTGCGATAATTTTACCTTGTTCCTCATCAATTGTGTTCTGTTTAGCTGGGTAGATAGCTTTTTGCATCAGATGTACAGATGATTTGTGCGGGTTATTTGTGGGGCCTGATTGATGGGCATTTTAACCTTGCAGTCTACACTCTGCCTTTGAACTATCAAAGTTGAAACCAGTCCAAATTTCTCTGTTTCCTAACCATTTTCTCACTCACTCTCTGTCGTCTGCCTGTTTCTTTAATGTTTAAACCACCACCTCTCACTGCTGCGTTCTTGACCAATCACGTGGCTTTAACCGAAGACTGGGGGCGGAGAATAGAGGACCAAAACAAGCCGGCTGCCATTTTGTTGTTAGAAGAACGGGCTCGTTCGCGAAGAAACATCACTCATTGTGGCAGCTCCGTGTGTATCCCCAAAAAAGTTCATATGCCAACGTAAAATTTAACGTTCGTAAACCGAAACGTTCGTAAACCGAGGTATCTCTCTAGTTCATTAAAAAAAAGACACACAGCAATGACGGATTTTCAAATACAGTGGGACCTTGGCTTACGCACTTAATTGGTTCTCAGACAGTGTGTAAGGTGAAAAGTGTGTATCCCAAAAAATTATTTCCCATAGGAAACCATTACAATGAGAATAATCCGTTCCCAGGTCTCCATAAAATATAATTTTCAACTAAATAAGCCTTAAAACTACAAACAATATACCTTATTTTATATATAATAAATGTGCTACTGTATTGTATTGAAAGAAATACACTGCACTGTCTAATAAAGTCGTTTTATGGCCTGTGGTTGGGTCTTTTTCGGTCCCATAACAGCAAAAATATCCGTGATAAAGAACGACGTGTGCAATCAGAAAAAGGCGATGTAGAAACGTAGGCCGGCTGTGACGCTGTTCGGTCGTATGGTTTGATGTTCTTCCGCCGAAGATTACTCCGCCAGCCGCGGTGGGGCGGCGCTCCGTGTGTATCCCGAAAAGTAGTGCGTATGCCAAGGTTTAAAACTCATACATTTAACGTTCGTAAACCGAAAAGTTCGTAAGCCAAGCGCTTCGTAAACCGATGGGTTGAAAAAAAACAGCGCACTATTTCCTCTGTATATTTAAAAAGAAGTCATGTTTATCTGATTGGTAAATAGCGCATGTGATCAAATAGTAGTCAAGAAAAGTAGTTCATGGGGTCAGTGCATATGAATATTTCATACCGCTCCATGTTCTATTTACCCGACTTAGAGATGATACCCAGTAAGCAGGCCCTGCTCAGCATCTGGCGCTGTGGCGCGCCATCAATACTACATCTGTGCACCGCCCGCTCGACGTTCCAAATATGGCGCACTGGGGAAGTGGGTCGACCCCCCGTTTGTCAATGTTTGCATGTCCTGAAAGTAGTGGCGGGCCGTCAGGAAGGCCTTCTCTGCTGGCCTAAAAATATTTGAATCACAGACTAATGTGAATTGTATTTTGGATTTCTATTCCCTCTTCCTCCGTCCACCCTGTATGCCCCCCCCTTGCCCGTCTCAGCACGATGGGGACAGAGCTTTCAGCTGCTCTGTCCCCAAACTCTGGAACTGACTTCCTCCCAATATTCGTAACATGGATTCTCTTCCCACCTTTTTAAAATAACATTTTCTGTATAGCTCTTTCTCTTGTTTCTATTTATATTTCTATTTTATTTATTGTATTTTATTTGTGATTGTATTTTATTTATTATAGTACCTATGCTTGTCTATTACGGGTTAAGTTATTTATATTATATGCTTGTCTGTGACTGTAAAGTGTCCTTGAGAGTTTTGAAAGGTGCTTAAAATGAAATGTTTTCTTATTATTAATTAGCTATTAGCTAATAGCTAGCTATTATGAGTCATTCCTGGTTGAGTGAAACCCACAGAAAAAAACTTAACCTTAACCTGTGACTGTAAAGTGACCTTGAGAGTTTTGAAAAGTGCTTATAAATGAAATGTATTATTATTATTATTATTATTATTATTATTGTTTTTGTTAGTATTAGTATTATTAGTATTGTTATTGTTGTTTTTTATTATTGTTTTATTGTTGTTATTTTATTATTATTATTATTATTATTATTATTATTATTATTATTATTATTTTTATTATTATTATTATTATTATTATTCCGGGCTGAGTGAACGCTGGCACGTGTGGCTGCCGCTGCTCACCCACAGGAGAAAACCTGGAAACTGGACTGGAAAGTGACCTTGAGAGTTTTGAAATTTATTATTATTATTATTATTATTATTATTACTATTATTACTATTATTACTATTGTTACCTGTGACTGTAAAGTGACATTGAGAGTTTTGTAAAGTGCTTATAAGTGTAACGTATTTTTATTTTTATTTTTATTTTTTTAATTGTATTTTATTTTTTATTATTATTATTATTATTTATATTTATACTATTTATACTATTTATACTATTTTTACTATGACTATTATTATTATTATTATTATTATTATTATTATTATTACAATTATTACTATTATTACTATTGTTACCTGTGACGGTAAAGTGACCTTGAGAGTTTTGAAAAGTGCTTATGAATGAAATGTGTTCTTATTCTTATTTATTTTAATTTTATTATTTTTTATTTTTACTATTACTATTATTACTATTATTATTATAATAACTAATAGATAGCCAGCTAGATAGCTAGCGAGCCAGCCAGATAGCTAATAGATAGGAAATAGCTAGCCAGCCAGCCAGGTAGCTAGCTCGATATGTTGCGGCGTTTCTTAGCGGTAAATTGAGTCATTTCCGGTGCACTGGCGGTTATGTGTGATTACCGGGTGTTTAATTCAAAGAAAATTAATTGCCATGCCGTTTCATTATCTGGATGGCTGCACTTGGCAAATTGCTGGAGTTTCCTTGGCGAAAAAAAAATTGCGACTTCCTTTCTCATCTGGTCCACTTCACTCACATGGCCTCTGAAAAAAGCAACAAAGCCTGCCGCCATTGTTGTTGTTGTTGTTGTTGTTGTTGTTGTGAGTCGGCAGACACTTTTGTGCTCTTGTGAGAAATGCCCAATAAATGGGTTGAACTACCGTTGTAATATACAGGAATTATTATTATTATTATTATTATTATTATTATTATTATTATTATTATTATTATTATTGTTGTTGTTCTTATTGTATTTGTTGTTATTGTTATTGTTGTTATTATTATTAGTAGTATTATTATTATTGTTGTTGTTGTTCTTATTGTATTTGTTGTTATTGTTATTGTTGTTATTATTATTAGTAGTATTATTATCATTATTAGTATTAGTATTGTTATTATTATTGTTGTTGTTGTTATTATTATTAGTAGTATTATTATCATTATTAGTATTAGTATTGTTATTATTATTGTTGTTGTTGTTGTTATTATTATTATCATTGTTATTATTATTATTATTATTATTATTGGTATTGGTATTGGTATTATTATTATTATTAGTATTATTATTATTATTATTATTATTATTATTATTATTCCGGGCTGAGTGAGCACTGGCGCCTGTGGCTGCCGCTGCTCACCCACAGGAAAAAAACTTAGCCTGTGACTGGAAAGTGACCTTGAGAGTTTTTAAAGGCGCTTATAAATGAAATTTATTATTATTATTTGTATTATTATTATTATTGTTATTGTTAGTATTAGTATTATTAGTATTGTTATTGTTATTATGTAATTAATTATTATTATTATTATTATTATTATTATTATTAATATTATTATTATTATTATTATTATTATTATTCCGGGCTGAGTGAACGCTGGCACGTGTGGCTGCCGCTGCTCACCCACAGGAGAAAACCTAGAAACTGGACTGGAAAGTGACCTTGAGAGTTTTGAAATGTATTATTTTTATTATTATTATTATTATTATTATTATTATTATTATTATTATTATTATTACCAAAAGTGTTTGTCATACAAATTCTAATTTAACATCAGTTAGTGATGCGCACTGCAAGAATCAAAACAAGGATGCGGAAAATATTACTGGACCCTCCGCACCCTGCCCACCACCTTTTCCAGCGACTCTCCTCAGGAAGGCGCTACCGATCCATGCGCACCAAATCCAGCAGACATGTAAACAGCTTCTTTCCCCCGTCGCCATTAACTCTCTAAACAGTAACCCCAATAGAACTGAATAGTACCTCTTTGCAAATGTTTTTAGGATGATACTAGTGCAGACAAATTCCTTGTGTGTTCTACATACTTGGACCAGTAAAGATAATTCAAATGTGTCTTTAAGGCCCTATCTTCATTCTTCTCTTTGCACTCGTTGGATGTTTTTTGTAGACAAATTTCGAACCCAGAAAGATTGTCTTTACTGCCGGCAGGAGACGCAGCCATTTATGACAGACGCCTGAATTCTGCAGCCCTCTGCCAAGCTATGTATTGAGAGTATATGCAAATTAAAGTGATACATTAGTAAAACATAGTTTTCTTGATTAGAATACCACACCGTTTGAGTTTTAAGCACGAACAGCTGTAAATGTATTATTTAGCTGATAAATTTATAACCTGGCTAATGAGCTCTTCCTGTGAAGGAGTTTCAAGTCGTAAATTGCTTCGTTGATAAAGGAGTTTCCCAAGTCTTAAATTCTGTCCGAGGCCAGATCTCCTAGATGAAGATGACAGTTTGATAAAATGTGTCTGTTGACCTCAGATTGACCCCCAGGTTGTGTGTGCTACAATTGTGTATTCGGGTCACACGTGTTGACTAAGCATATAACAGCATGAAACTTTTAAATATGATAACTTCCTATTCTCCATCAGCGCCGTTTTCCATAGCATTGTTAGCGTGGCCGTACTGACCGTATGTGTGTGTGTGTGTGTGTGTGTGTGTGTGTGTGTGTGTGTGTGTGTGTGTGTGTGTGTGTGTGTGTGTGTGTATGTGCAGCTGCCCGCAGACTTCAGCCGACTTCACCTGGCCGACGGCCTTCACCCACAGGTGACGCACGTGTCCTCCAGTCACTCGGGATGTAGTATCACCAGCGACTCGGGAAGCAGCAGCTTATCCGATATTTATCAGGTGAGGTATTGGGGGGGGGGGGGGGCAAACAAAAAACAAGACCCTCCCTCGCACGGTTGGCCCCAACGGTTGCCTTGCCAGACGTTAGTCTTTTTTTTTTCAATTGGTGTGACGGTAGTACAGTTGGTTCACACCTAGTCGCAATTTGCTCTGAAATAATTAACCATATTTTTTTTTTTTGGGGGGGGGTCTCCCCTCCTGCTACATACAGTGAGACTTCAACTTACGAACTTAATTGGTTCCCAGACAGAGTGTGTAAGGCGAAAAGTGTGTATCTCAAAAACAAATTTCCCATAGGAAACCATTAAAATGGGAATAATCTGTTCCCGGGTTTCCATAAAATATACTTTTCAACTAAATAAGCCTTAAAACTACACGCAACATACCTTATTCTATGTATAATAAATGTGCTATTGTATTGCAATGAAAGAAATACACTGCATTGTATCATAAAGTCACTTTATTTACATTTATGATGGTCATTTATGGCTTGATGGAATTACGTTGGAGGTCAAAGGGAATTGCTGTTTGGAAAGAGAGGCACATTACATGAGGACTGTAATTAAAGAAATAAACTGCTGTAAAATAAAGTTTTATTGACCTTTTTGATGGTCGTTGATGGCTTATGGAAGGAAAGTCACCTTCCATAAGGACTGTTGGTGCTGTTCGGTCATGTGCTTCCGCCGAAGATCACTCCGCCAGCCATGGTGGGTGTGTATTATGAAAATAGTGCTTATCATAAGGTTTAATTTTCATAAATTTGACGTTTGTAAGACGAAAAGTTTGTAAGTTGAAGTTGAAGTCTCACTGTATTTGTTTTTGAAGCCCAAAGTGCTTGTAAAGTCAGCGTTCACTCAAGAAGTAACTCAAATAGATAGAAAGCTAGCTAGATAGCCAATTGATAGCCAACAGATACCTAGTTAGATAGCCAGCCAGCTAGATAGTGAGGGAACAAATTGCTCATCTGTTTTTTCTGTTGTTTAAATTAATTTAATAACATAAATGAATTCATAATAGGAATTCCGGCTCTTTTTAGAGAGCCGGTTCTTTTGGCCCTTCTCACCAAAACGAGCCGGCTATTTAAGCTCTCAAAAAAGAGAATTCGGCTACCCAAAAAAAGAGTTGGCTCTTTTGGCTCCCAAATGGCTCATCAGTTTTTTTTTCTGTTGTTTAAATTAGGGAGAATAACACGTAAAATGAATGAGGAATTCCGGCTCTTTTTAGAGAGCCAGTTCTTTAGGCTCTGCTCACCAAAACGAGCCGGCTATTTAAGCTATCAAAAAAGAGAATTCGGCTACCCAAAAAAAAGAGTTGGCTCTTTTGGCTCCTAAATGGCTCATCATTTTTTTCTGTTGTTTAAATTAGGGAGAATAACATGTAAAATGAATTAGGAATTCCGGCTCTTTTTAGAGAGCCGATTCTTTTGACTTGGCTCCCAAATGACTCATTGAACAAAAAAAATAAGTAGAATAACACATAAAATGAATTAGGAATTGCGGCTCTTTAAAAAGAGCCGCAATCTTTGGCACTTTCTGCACCCTCTTGGTCGTATGAAGCCGTTCTAGATGAAAGAGTATCAAAACGTCCTTATCACTAGTGGATCAGGGACATGGTGAAATGCGCATGTCTACTACAAGCTAAGTGTTGAAAGAAAACATGAAGTGTAGTAGCATCCATTGACAAACAGAGATTGTCTCACATCTCCTGTAAATCCTCTTCAATTCTAAGCCGCGACCGTTCCACATACGTATCGGCGATTCTACGGTGACGGAAATTCCGTAGTTTTTCAAATGTCCTATTTTTTAGTCTTGCAAATTTGCCTGCGGTTTCCAGTCAGATAAAATACTCGACTCGTTTGAATTATTGTGGTGGGCCACGCGTCTTTTTTAACGTGTCTTGGGAGCTCATACAGCGATTTGACTTCCTCGTTGGTCAAGAAGTGCTGACTTTCGAGGTTTTTGGAGAGGAAGCTCTGAAAAACTGAATTAGCAACAAGAAGCCATTCTCATGGTCGTGGTCCACAATGCGTGTGTGTGTGTGTGTGTGTGTGTGTGTGTGTGTGTGTGTGTGTGTGTGTGTGTGTTTTGTATGACTAGTCTTGTGAGGACCACTGACATTTTATACCATACGTAGTGAGGACATTTTTGACAAGTGAGGACCTTTTGGCCGGTCCTCACAAGTTTTTCATTCTAAAGGCTTCTAGAGGATTCTATATATGCATCTGTTAAAGTTTCAGAAAGGTCCTCACAAATTCACCCAAAATGATTTGTTTGGTGTGTATTTTCATTTTACATGGATACACACACTTTTTACTCACTGTGTGTGTTTATGTGTGTGTGGTTAATGAGAGGAAAAAGTTCATACCACAAAAAGTAAAACAACATTTTAACCAAATTCACAACAAGGGTGAGGACTTTGAATGTACCCATTCAGAGACCTCACTGCTGCTGTTATTTCTGTTTCAAGTGCACTTTTTATTTCTTTGTTTTTAAAGAAGTTGAAGTGGAGAAATGGGGTGACATTTAGTTTTCAAATGGAACACTAGTTCGTCTCTAAACTTATCAGCAACGGTGGTCCTCACTCCTTATCTGGAGTTATCCGGACCTCACAAAAACCATTGAAACAGGAACGTGTGTGTGTGTCCACTTGTCTGAATAAATGATGACACTGGCCCTTTAAGCGGCCTTTGAAAGGATTGATCCAAGAATAGCGCTAATGAAATATTAACAGCAAGTGACTTTTAATGGCCGTTGAATGTTTGTATGGATTTGGGATGACATAAAAGGCACGGATGGACGCCAGCGAGCGGCCATTGTTTCAAGTCAGCCCTGACTTGACATTTTTACACTCTCATTTGTCACCATTGTCGAATTGCTTGATTCCAGGTTGACAAATCTTTGATTTTGTCTCCCAAATGTGCCTATTTGCTGTTTTAGCTATCTATCTAGATATCTATTAGCTATCTAGCTATCTAGCTAGATAGCTACCTTGCTAGATATTGCTGTCTATTAGATATCTATCTAGCTGGCTGACTGTCTAGCTAGCTATCTATTAGCTACCTAGCTATATAGCTAGCTAGCTATATAGCTAGCTTCTTTGCTAGCTGTCTATTAGCTATCTAGCTTGCTGGCTGTCTAGCTAGCTATCTATTAGCTAGATAGCTATCCATCTAGCTAGCGTTCTATCTATTTGAGTTATTGCGGGTCTAGCTAGATAAGTAGATAGCTAGATAGCTAGATAGCTAGATATCCTTGCTAGCTTTCTATTTGCTGTCTATTAGCTATCTATCGAGCTGGCTGGCTGTCTTGTTAGCTATCTATTAGCTATCTGTCTAGATAGCTATCTAGCTAGTTAGCTACCTTGCTAGCTATGTATTTGCTGTCTATTAGCTATCTATCTAGCTGGCTGGCTGTCTAGCTAGCTATTTATTAGCTATATAGCTAGCTAGCTACCTTGATAGCTATGTATTTGATGTCTATTAGCTATTTATCGAGCTGGCTGGCTGTCTAGCTAGCTATTTATTAGCTATATAGCTAGCTAGCTACCTTGCTAGCTATGTATTTGCTGTCTATTAGCTATCTATCGAGCTGGCTGGCTGTCTAGCTAGCTATCTATTAGCTATCTGTCCAGAGAGCTATCTAGCTAGTTAGCTACATTGCTAGCAATGTGGTTGCTGTCTATTAGCTATCTATCTCGCTGGCTGGCTGCATAGCTAGCTATCTATTAGCTATCTAGCTAGCTAGCTACCTTGATAGCTATGTATTTGCTGTCTATTAGCTATTTATCGAGCTGGCTGGCTGTCTAGCTAGTTACTATTAGCTATCTGTCCAGAGAGCTATCTAGCTAGTTAGCTACCTTGCTAGCAATGTGGTTGCTGTCTATTAGCTATCTATCTCGCTGGCTGGCTGTCTAGCTAGCTATCTATTAGCTATCTAGCTAGCTAGCTACCTTGCTAGCTATGTATTTGCTGTCTATTAGCTATCTATCGAGCTGGCTGGCTGTCTAGCTAGCTATCTATTAGCTATCTGTCCAGAGAGCTATCTAGCTAGTTAGCTACCTTGCTAGCAATGTGGTTGCTGTCTATTAGCTATCTATCTCGCTGGCTGGCTGTCTAGCTAGCTATTTATTAGCTATATAGCTAGCTAGCTACCTTGCTAGCTATGTATTTGCTGTCTATTAGCTATCTATCGAGCTGGCTGGCTGTCTAGCTAGCTATCTATTAGCTATCTGTCCAGATAGCTATCTAGCTAGTTAGCTACCTTGCTAGCAATGTATTTGCTGTCTATTAGCTATCTATCTCGCTGGCTGGCTGTCTAGCTAGCTATCTATTAGCTATCTAGCTAGCTAGCTACCTTGATAGCTATGTATTTGCTGTCTATTAGCTATCTATCGAGCTGGCTGGCTGTCTAGCTAGCTATCCATTAGCTATCTTGCTCTCTAGCTAGCTAGCTTCTTTGCTAGCTATCTATTTGCTGTCTATTAGCTATCTAGCTGATGGGCGGTCCTGCTAGCTATCTATTAGCTAGATAACGATCTAGCTAGCGTTCTATCTATTTGAGTTATACCGGTTTGAGTGAACGCTGGCGCGTGTGACTGTAAAGTGACCTTGAGAGTTTTGAAAGGCGCTTATAAATGAAATGTATTATTATTATTATTATTATTATTATTATTATTATTATCTTGAATCCAAACTCCTCACACGGGCCGGCCCCGCCCATCGGCGTGTCCTTGCCGACCCCCCTTGTGGCGCTTAATCATTCATGATCCGCTTTGGCTCTTGGCTCGCATTTGAAGAGAAGATGACACGACAACAGCACTTGGATACTCTTCACCTTTTCAAAGACTGACAATGCGTCTGGCGCTGGAGTTTTACCGCCATTTTTACAAGACGGCATTTTCTCCGCTAGCCAATGAGGTTAGCTAACGGAAGATAATTTTACGCTATTTTGTTTTCTCGCTAACGGCGAAGAAGGAAGTCATTGCATCACGGCATCACGTTGTTATTGAGCTTGTCCTGAGCAAGTTGGCCTTGTTTTGTTATGAAGCGCTAGAGCCGCTGTGTGGTTGAAACGCTTGAAATTGGCCGCAATGTGTTGCCGTTGTTGTTGGAAGTTGGAGAAAAAAAGTAGAGTTTCGGAGGTCCTATTTTTCTCTTGAAGTAGTTTTGTTACACTTGTGACACTCGTTTTTATTGGTGTTTTGCATTTGACTAAAAAAATATCAGCCTGCGTGTTTTGGGTATTTTAGATGCTATAAAATGTTTTTCTGATGTCAGTGAGGAAACAAAAAAATGCTGTCGGTTGTCCTTTAAAGGACAACCGACAGCATAAGTTGTGTCCATAATTTATAAAATGGCTTCAAATAACTTCTACTGAGCGTATTTTAAAAAGATTCCACCGCATATAGCTATAGTTTACGTTTTAAAACTCGCGCTGAATATTTAGCAAGTCTTGTTTTTGAGTTGGTGACGAGTCCGTACGTGACGTCACTTAAGGAACGCCCCCTGACCGAAAAAAAAAGCCACATTGTAGCAGTCCTTCCATCACGCCAATGTATTTTGCTGTATTGTTTGGTCTGAAAACCTTGTGTTGCACCCAAAAGCCGCCAGAAGAGGGTGTCCAAGCTCCATATAAGGAATTTATCAGCCTGTGGAAACGGAGGTGGCCACAGGAGGTCGCCATTTTGTGCCTCTTTTCTGGTGATCGTTTCTCCCCATTGTTGCCTCAAAATGGCATGGAATCAATTCTTTAATCGATTGCAAACATGTATGCTTTCTTCTTCAGAACTATTTGAATCATATTCATAACTGGAGCTGTAACAAGAAAGCATATTCTCCGAATCTGAAGCCATTGTTTTGATTCTCCAGCAATGCAAGACGTCTTGGCGTGATGTCACGAAATGGGGGCGGGACTTTCTGAAAATGCCCAATTCGCAGCTCAATTTTTTTGCAGATTTTGGACACTTTAAGTCATTTTTATTGGTGTTTTGCATTTGAATAAAAATATCATACTGTGTGTTTTGGGTATTTTAGATGCTATAAAACGTTTTTCTGATGTCAGTTAAGAAACAAAAAAGTGACGTCGGTTGTCCTTTAAGATTGTTGCTTGGTTGTTTTTCAATTTTCTTATTTCTGAATTTGTTTGTTTGTCTCTACCACATAGGCCACCGAGAACGAACCAGGTGACATGGACCTGAGCGGCTTACCTGAGACGGCTGTCGACTCCGAAGAGGATGACGACGAGGAGGACATTGAGAGAGCATCGGACCCCCTGATGAGCCGGGACATTGTTCGAGACTGCCTGGAGAAGGACCCCATGGACAGGACGGATGATGACATAGGTGAGACGCCGCTCGTTGACGTTTGTGCTATTAAAAAATAAAAAATAAAAATACATGTACAGTGATACCGAGTCTTACGAACACTTTAGCTAACGAACTTTTCGCCTTACGAACGTTAAATTCGTGAGAATATAATCTTGGCATACGAACTAGTTTTCGGGAAACACACGGAGCGCCACAATGAGTGATGTGTCATTCGCCAACGAGCCGGTTCTTGGAGCTCCTTACAAGAAGCTGGAAATGGCAGCCGGCTTTTTTTTTCCGCCTCTAATCCCCGCCCCCAATCTTCGGTTAAAGCCGCACGTGATTGGTTAAGATCCGTGGTAGAGGAAGGAGGAGACACACGCAGCAGTGAGCGGGGGTAGGGGTTAGAGAAACACTTGCGCACACACACACACACACACACACACACACACACACACAAAAGGGAGACGACAGAGCTTGAAACAAAAAAACAAAAGTGAGAAAATGGATAGAAAACACAGTGAAATTTGGACTCGTTTCAACTTTATTGATAGTTCAAAGGCAGAATGTAGACTGCAAGGTTAAAATATCCCATCAATCAGGCTTCACGAATAACGCGCACAAGCCATCTGTACAATTTGAAGAGAAACGACAATCAGAATCATCTTTATTGCCAATTATGTAGAACACACAAGGAATTTGTTTCCGGTAGAACACACTGCACTAGTATCACCATCAAAAAAATTGCAAAGAGGCACTATACAGTTCCATTTGGGCTATTGTTGAAAGAGTTAATGGTGACGGGGGAAGAAGCTGTTTAAATATCTGCTGGATTTGGGGTGCGCATGGATACAAGTAAGGGAACCAGCTATTTCTGAAGTATCTAGTGTGTCTGCCTGCAATATGACAACTTCTAAAATGGATCACCCACAGCTCCTTGAGACACTTGATGCAAAAAGCTAACCATTTAATTAAAGGACAACCGACGTCTCCGGGCAAGTTGTGTCCATAATTTATAAAATGGCTACAAATGACTTCTACTGAGCGTATTTGACAAAGATTCCACTGCATATAGCTATATATTACGTCTTAAGACTCGCGCGGAATATTCCGGAAGTCTTGTTTTTGTGTTGTGACGAGTCTGTACGTGACGTCACTGAAGGAACGCCCCTGACCGAAAAAAGGACACATTGTAGCAGTCCTTCCATCACGTCAATGCATTTTGCTGTATTGTTTGATCTGAAAACGTCGTGTAGAGGCAAAAAAAAAGAGGCAAGAGGGTGACAAAGCTCCATGTAAGGAATTAATCAGGCGCTTTGTCGCCATTTTCTGCCTTTTTTGGGTGCGACATTACCCACCCATGATGCTTCAAAATGACACAGAATAAATTATTTAATCGATTGCAAACATGTATGCTTTCTTCTTCAGAACTATTTGAATCATATTCGTAACTGGATGAGTAACAAGAAAGCATCTTCTCCGAATCTAAAGCCATTGTTTTGATTCTCGAACAAGGCAAGACGTCTTGCCGTGACGTCACGAACAAGGGGGCGGGACCTTCTGAAACAGGCCACTTCCTGTTTCAAATTAAAGTACTTTTTAGACACTTGAAGTCATTTTTTTTTGGTGTTTTGCATTTGACTAAAAATATCATACTGCGTGTTTTGGATATTTTAGATGCTATAAAACGTTTTTCTGATGTCAGGAAACAAAAAAAGTGACGTGGGTTGTCCTTTAATCCATCAACGACCATCACAAAGGTAAATAAAACGACTTGATTATACAGTACAGTTTATTTATTTCATTATAATACCATAGCACGTTTATTATAACTAAAATAGGGTACATTTTGTATAGTTTTAAGACTTATTTAGTTGAAAATGATGTTTTCTGGGGACCTGGGAATGGATTATTCTCATTTTAATGGTTTGCTATGGGAAATTAATGTTTGGGATACATACTTTTCGAAAACGTTTGAATGTTTGATGCGGCGGGCGAGGTGAGGCTATGCCAGGAGTGACCTAGAAAAAGGCCTGCTGGCATTAAGGAAGAAAATGGAGGGGTGGCGGTGGGGGGTCTGCTGGGGAGATTGAAGAGGAGGAGGACGACGAGGGCACTCGTCTTTCTTCCTCTCACTCCAACCAACGCATCCACCTCCACTTTTTAACAATATGAAGCCTCTTCCAACAAACACGGAGGTGCCGAAGCTTTGATAGGATGACACAGAAAAAGTTTGGCAAAAGCTTTGAGAAGGGGGCGGGGCTACTGGACTTCATTTCTCCAAAATTCCCGTATGTTCCGGTGGATAAGGCACACCCAAAAGCCTTGATTTTCATCCAAAGATAAACCCTGCGCCTTATACGCCGATGCGCCTTATATGTGAATTCATATTGAGCCACAACGCTAATAGATAGCTAATAGATAGCTCATATATAGCTATTAGATAGCTACCTAGATAGCTAATAGATCGCTAAATAGCTAGTAGCCAGCTAGACAGCTAGTAGATAGCTATTAGATAGCTAACCAAACAGCTAGCTAGATAGCTAATAGATAGCTATATAGCTAGCCAGATAGCCAGCCAGCTAGACAGCTAATAGATAGCTTAAAAATAGCAAATAGATAGCAAATAAATAGGTAATAGATACCTAGATAGCTATTAGATAGCCATTAGATAGCTAACTAAATACCTAATACATATAGATAGCTAGCCAGATAGCCAACCATCTAGACAACTAATAGATAGCTTAAAAATAGCAAATAGATAGCTGCTAGATAGCTAGTAGACAGCTAGTAGATAGCTATTAGATAGCCATTAGATAGCTATTATATAGCTAGCTAGATAACTAATAGATAGCTAGATAGCTAATACATAGCTAGATAGCTAGCCATTTAGACAGCTAATAGATAGCTTAAAAATAGCAAATAGATAGCAAATGGATAGCTAATAGATAGCCAGCTAGACAGCTAGTAGATAGCTATTAGATAGCCATTAGATAACTTTTTGATAGCTAGTTAAATAGCTAATAGAAAGCTAGATAGCTAGCCATATAGCCAACCAGCTAGACAGCTAATAGATAGCTTAAAAGTAGCAAATAGATAGCTAATAAATAGCTAGCCAGATAGCCAACCAGCGAGACAGCTAATAGATAGCTTAAAAATAGCAAATAGATAGCTAATAGATAGCTAATAGATAGCTATATAGCTAGTAGCCACCTTGACAGCTAGTAAATAGCTATTAGATAGCTATTAGATAACTAGCTATATAGCTAATAAATAGCTAGATCACTAGATACATAG